>NC_087191.1:2061439-2361439 GCF_035594125.1 Scylla paramamosain
CGTAGAAAAACTCTAAAACGGATGGAAACCAACCAATATCAAAAAGTAGAAAAACATTACCAAAAAGGTATATTTTGAGTGTTTTTGAGCTTGTTACCTACAAAAAAAAAAAAAAACGCGAAAATTGATGATCTATATTGATACTCTATATTGGGAAACAAAGGGACATTGCGAGAAAAGTGTATAATGAATGTTTTATAGTTCAAAACAACCACAAGCCAAAAAACGCAAAAACTCGTGTATATGGAGAAGTTTCCTAGATACCAAAATGTTTCTTAATTGAGAAACAGAACAACTTTACTAAATGCGTGTATTTTGAGTGCTTTTCACATTCTTAGTTACCAAAATCCAAAATTGCGTGCGAAATAAGCTTTATGTGGGAAAAAATGACATTACCAGAAAAGTGTCTTTTGAGTGTTTTTGAGCGTGATAGGCAATAAAGCACTAAAAAGCAGGGGAATCACTTTACATGGAAATAAAATTAATTTTTACCAAGAACTTGCCTTTAAGTGTTTTGAGCTCCTTATATACCAAAACGCTAAAACGCATGCAAAACACACTTTATGGAGAAAGAGAATAACATTACCAAAAACATATATTTTGAGTGTTTTTTGATCATGTTACCAATAAAAACGCTTAAATACATGCAAAGAACCTTATGTTTGGGAAACGAAATGACATTACGAGAAACGCGTATTAGCAGTGTTTTTAAAATGATTATTTACTAAAAAGCTAAAAAGCCACAAATAACACTCTTTATTGAGAAAAATAAATAAATAAATACGATATTTTTTTCTTTCTTTTTCATCTTCACAGGTACCGAGATGCCAAAATTTCGGCAAAATTCAGGAAATTCTTAGTTAATTATCAAAAAAGTTAATTTTAACTTTTTTTTTCGTACTGTTATGTACCAAACCCTAAAGTGCATGCAAAGCCACCTATATGGGGAAATTAAACATCTTTGCCAGAAAACTGTCTTATGAGTGTTTTTCAGCTTGTTAGGTACCCTAACGGTAAATAACATGCAAGTCATTCTATATGGGAATCTAAAACAAAATTACTGAAAAAGTGTCTTTTCTGTGTTTTACGTAGAAAAACGCTAAAACGGATGCAAACCAACCAATAAGAAGAAATAAAATAACTTTACCAAAAAGGTATATTAATATTAATTGAGAAACAGAACAACCTTACCAAATGCGTATATTTTGAATGTTTTTCACATTCTTAGCAAAACCCCAAATAGCACGCGAAACTATGTTGGAAAAAAAATGACATTACTAGAAGTGTCTTTTGAGTGTTTTTGAGCGTGTTAGGCAATAAAACACACAAAAAAAAAAAAAAAAAAAAACAGGGCAATCACATTACATGCGAATAAAATAAACTTTTACCAAGAACTTGCCTTGAAGTGTTTTTGACCTCTTTACAAACCAAAACGCTAAAACGCATGCAAAAAAAAAATCCTTTTTTTGAGAAGCAGAATAACATTACTTAAAACATGTGTTTTGAGTGTTTTTAAGTGTTTTTAAGTGTTCCTTAAGTACCAAAATGTTAAAACCCACAAATAACACTCTTTATAGGGAAATAAAAAAAAAATAGCTTTTTTTTATATTGATTTTCATAGGTACCAAGATGCCAAAATTCTGCCAAAATTCAGGGAATTTATGGGGAAAAAAGAACATTATCAATAAAGTTAATTATAGCTCTTTTTTCGGATTTTTATGTACCAAACTCTAAAGTGCATGCAACCTATATAAGGAAGTTAAACGACTTTACCAGAAATCTGTCTTTTCAGTGTTTTTCAGCATATTAGGCACCAAAACGATAAATAATATGGAAGTCAGTCAATATGTGAATTCAAAACAAAATTACTGAAAACGTGTCTTTTCAGTGTTTTACGTAGAAAAACGCTAAAACGGACGCAAACAAACAAATATGAAGAAATAGAATAACATTACCAAAAAGTGTTTTTGAGCTTTTCACCTACAAAAAACGCGCAAATGGATGGAAAGCACTCTATATCGGGAAGGAAAAGGACATTACGAGAAACGTGTATAATGAGTGTTTTATAGTTTCACAAGAACCACAAGGCAAAAAACGCAAAAACTCGTGTATATAGAGAAGTTTCTTACATACCAAAACGCTAAAACTCATGAATAACACTTTTAATTGAAAAACAGAACTACCTTACCAAATGAGTGTATTTTGAGTGTTTTTCACATTCTTAGTTACGAAAATCCCAAATTGCATGCAAAACTAGCTTTATGTGGGAAAAAAATGACATTATTAGAAAAGTGTCTTTTGAGTGTTTTTGAGCGTTATATGCAACAAAACACTAAAAAGCAGAAGAATCACATTACACTGGGATAAAACCAAATTTTACGAAGAACTTGCCTTTAAGTGTTTTTTAACTCCTTACATACCAAAACGCTAAACGCATGCAAAACAACCTTTATGGAGAAACAGAATAACATTACCAAAAACATGTATTTTGAGTGTTTTGATCATGTTACCTATAAAATCGTTTTAATACATGGAAAGAACCCTATGTTTGTGAAACGAAAGGACATTACGAAAATCGTGTATTATGAGTATTTTTAAGTTCCTCAAGTACTAAAAATCTAAAACCCACAAATAAGACTCTTTATAGAGAAAAAAAATAATAATAAAAAGATTTTTTTTTTTTTTGTTATTCATCTTCATAGGTACCGAGATGCCAAATTTCTGAGAAAATTCAGGGAAATTATGTTAAAAAAAAAACATAAAAAAATAATTTTAGCTTTTTCCGGAGTTATGTACGAAACTCGGAAGTGCATGCAAAGCCACCTATATGGGGAAATTACACGACTTTACAAGAAACGTGTCTTTGGGTGTTTTCAGCAATTTCAACAATATTACTGAAAACGTGTCTTTTGAGTTTTAGCGTAGAACGCTAAAACTGATGCAAACCAACCAATATGAAGAAATAGAATAACATTACAAAAAAGTTGAGTGTTTTTGAGGTTGTTACCTACAAAAAATGCATAAAATGAATGCAAAGCAGTCTATATTTAGAAACAAAAGGATATTACAAGTAAATTGTATAAATGAATGTTTTAATAGTTTTCAAGAACCATAAGGCAAAAAGTTTTTTAGATACCAAAATGCTGAAAATCATGAATAACACTCTTAATTGAGAAACAGAACAATCTTAGGAAACGAGTGTATTTTGAGTGTATGCAAAGCCACCGATATGGGAAAATTAAACGACTTTACAAGAAACCTGTCTTTTGAGTGTTTTTCATCATGTTAGGCATCAAAAACGATAAATAACATGGAAGTCACTCTATATGGGAATCCAAAACAAAATTACTGAAAACGTGTCTTTTCTGTGTTTTACGTAGAAAAACGCTAAAACGGATGGAAACCAACCAATATGAAGAAATAGAATAACATTACCAAAAAGGTATATTTTGAGTGTTTTTGATCATGTTACCTATGAAAACGCTTATAAATACATGCAAAGAAGTTTATCTTTAGGAAACAAAAGGACATTACGAGAAATGAGTATTATGAGTGTTTTTACGTTCCTTAAGTACCAAAAAGGTTAAACCCACTAATAACACTCATTATAGAGAAAAAATAAATAAATGAAAAAATAGCATTTTTTTTTTTTTTGTTATTGATCTTCATAGGTACCGAGATGCCAAAATTCTGGCAAAATTTAGGGAAATAATGTGAAAAAGAATATCAAAAAAGTTAATTTTAGCTTTTTTTCAGACCGTTATGTACCAAACTCTAAAGTGCATGTAGAGCCACCTATATAGGGAAATTAAACGACTTTACCTGAAACCTGTCTTTTGCCTGTTTTTCAGTATGTTAGGCACCAAAACAATAAATAATATGGAAGTCACTCTGTATGGGAATCCAAAACAAAATTACTGAAAACGTGTCTTTTCAGTGTTTTACGTAGAAAAACGTTCAAACGAATGCAAATCAACCAATATCATGAAATAGAATAATATTACCAAAAAGGTATTTTTTGTGTTTTTGAGCAAAAATGGATGCAAATCTCTATATTGGGAAACAAATGGACATTACGAGAAACGTTTATAATGAGTGTTTTATAGTTTCACAAGAACCACAAGGCAAAACAAGCAAAAACTCGTGTATATGGAGATTTTCCTTAGATACAAAAATGTTGAAATTCATGAAAAAAACTCTTCATTGAGAAAGAGAACAACCTTACCAAATGGGTGTATTTTGAGTGTTTTTCACATTCTTAGTTACCAAAACCCGAAATTACATAAGAAACTAGCTTTATGTTGGAAATAAATGACATTACCAGAAAAAAAGTGTCTTGAGTGTTTTTGAGCATGTTAGGCAATAAAGCACAAAAAAGCAGGGGAATGACATTACATGGGAATAAAACCAACATTTACCAAGATCTTGTCTTTAAGTGTTTTTCAGCTCCTTACATACCAAAACGCTAAAATGCATGCAAAACACCCTTTATTGAGAAACAAAAAAACATTACGAAAAAACATGAATTATCAGTGTTTTTGATCTCTTACGTATAAAAACGCTTAAATACATGCAAAGAACCCTATGTTTGGGAAACGAAAGGAAATTACGAGAAACATGTATTATGAGTGTTTTTAAGTTCCATGAGTACGAAAAGAGTTAAAACCCACAAATAACACTCTTTATAGAGAAAATAAATAAATAAATAAAAACTAGGATTTTTTTTTTTTTTTTGTTATTTATCTTCATACGTACCGAGATGCCAAAATTCTGGCAAAATTCAGGGAAATTATGTGAAAAAATAATATTATGAAAAAAGTTAATTTTTGCTTTTTTTTTTTTTCGGACTGTTATGTACCAAACATTAAAGTGTATGAAAAGCCACCTACATGAGGAAATTAAACGACTTTACCAGATACCTGTCTTTTGAGTGTTTTTCAGCAAGTTAAGCACCAAAACGATAAATAATATGGAAGTCACTCTTTATAGGAATCCAAAACAAAATTACTGAAGACGTGTCTTTTTAGTGTTTTACTTAGAAAAACATTAAAACGGATGCAAACCAACCAATATGAAGAAATAGAATAATATTACTAAAAAGTTATATTTTGAGTGTTTTTGAGCTTGTTATCTACAGAAAACGCGAAAATAGTTGCAAAGCACTCTATATTGGGAAAGAAAAGGACATTACGAGAAACGTGTATAATGAGTGTTTTATAGTTTCACAAGAACTTCAAGGGAAAACACGCAAAAACTCGTGTATATGGAGATGTTTCTTAGATACCAAAATGCTGAAATTCATGAATAACACTTTTAATTGAGAAACAGAACAACATTATCAGATGGGTGTATTTTGAATCTTTTTAACATTCTTACTTACCAAAACCCCAAATTGGATGCGAAACTAGTTTTTATGTGTGAAAAAAAATATTACCAGAAAAGTGTCGAGTTTTTTTGAGCGTGTTAGGCAATAAAGCACTAAAAAGCAAGGGAATAAAACCAACTTTTGCCAATAACTTGTATTTAAATGTTTTTAAGCTCCTTACATACGAAAACGCTCAAACGCATAAAAAACAAGTATTTTGAGTCTTTTGTAAGATTGTTATGTAAAAAAACGCCTAAATGAATCGGAAATATCCTATATGGGAAAAATGAAAAGACATTACGAGAAACGTGTATTATGAGTGTTTTTTATTTTTTTAGTATCAAAAGAGTAAAACGCACGAAAAACACTCTATATGGAGAAACAGAACAATACTACCAAAAAAAAAAAAAAAAAACGTGCATTTTGAGTGTTATGACATTGTTAGTTACCAAAAAGCCAAAATTCATGGAAAGACCCATATATAGATATATGAAACGACTTTAAAAACGTATGAAAATACAATATATAGAGAAACAGAATACACTAACCAAAAACGTGTATTTTGTGTTTTTTATTTTTTTTTTTGAGCTTATTATGTACAAAATCGCCTGTCATCAAACAAATCACCCTGCATATGGAAATAAAAAGGACATTACGAGAAACTTTTGTTGTTGTTTTTTTTTATTACTTTCTTAAGTACCAAATCAGTACTTCAATAGTGCTCTGAAGAAAAAGAACAAACTTACCAAAAACGGGTATTTTTTTACATTGATAATTACTAAAACGCCAACATGCATATAAAGCAACCTATATGAAGAAACGAAACGAAATCACTAGAAACTTGTCTTTTGTTAATTTTTGAGCGTGTTAGGCACCAAATCAGTAAGAAGCAACGAAATCACCCCATAGGGGAATACAAAACAACTTTACTAAAAAGTGTCTTTAGAGTGTTTTTTTAGGTTCTTACGAACTAAAATGTCAAAATACATGCAAACACCCTGTTAGCTACCAAAGCACTAAAAACAGCCTATATGAGGAAACGAAAGGACATGACAAAAAACGTGTATTATTAGTTTTTTTTTTTTTTTTTTTTTAGCTTCTCAGGTACCAAAACGCAAAAATGGAGAAAGAAAAAACATTACCAAAATCGTGTAATTTGAATGTTTTTCACATTGTCAGGTAGTAAAACACCATAATGCTTGCTCGCTATAAGAGAAAATTAAACAACAATGTAAGAAATGTGTTTTTATGTGTTTTTCAGCGTGTTAGGCACGAAAACGCTAAATAGCATGGAAAGCACCTTATATAGAAATGCAAAATAATAAGCATGTCTTTTAAGTGTTTTAAACTTTTTACGTTCCAAAACGTTAAAACACGTGTAACAAACATGAATGATCTTACCAAACAGAAAAAAAACCTTACCAAAAACGTGTATTTTGAGTCTTTTTGAGTCTGTTACGTACATCATCTTAAAAATGCATGTAAAGCACCCTGTATGAGGAAACGATAGGACATTACGAGAAACGTGCATTATCAGAGTTTTGAGTCTCTTAGGTACCAAACACTAAACCGTCTGAATGAAAATTAAATATATTCTATATCTCTTAATAGAGAAACAGAACATCACCAAAAACGTGTTTTTGAGTGTTTTTTTTTCCTTTTTATGTACCAAAACGTCAAAATACATACGAAGCATCCTATATGGGGAAATGGAAAGACGTTTGGAGAAACAAGTTTTATTTGTGTTTCTGAGCTTCCTAAGTAAGCTTCCTAAGTACCAAAACGCTAAAAAGGATGAATAGCACCCACCCTATATATAGAAAAAAAGAACAACATTACCTAAAATCTTTATTTTGAGCGTTTTTCACATTATATAGCAAAACATCATAATGCATGAAGAAGCAAATCGATATTACAGGAAACGTGTCTTTTGAGTGTTTACTTGAGTGTTAGGAATCAAAATGCTAAAAAGCATTGAAAGCACCCTATTTGGCAATAGAAAATAACATTACCAAGAAAGTATCTTTAGAGTGTTTTTCACCTTCTTACATCCGAAATCGCTGAAAAGCATGCAAAACAACCTTTACGGAGAAACAAATTGACATTACCAAAAATTTGTATTTTGATTGTTTTTGTGCTTGTTAAGTATAAAAGTGCCAAATTACACGCAAAGCATCCGACATTACGAGAAAAGTGTATTATGAAAGATTTTGAGGTTTTTAGGTACCCAGACTCAAAAACACATGATTAGAACTTTATATGGAAAAATAACTCTACCGAAAACTTTTACTTAAACTTTTTTTTTATATTGTTAAGTACCAAAAGACAAAATGCATTGGAAGCCCCATTTATCGGGAAACGAAACGACATGATCATTAACGTGTGTTTTGAGTGTTTTTCAACGTTTTAGACACCAAAACGCTGAAAAGCATGGAAAGTGCTCCATAAAGGAATACAAAATAAAATGACTAAAAACGTGTTTTAAAGGTTCTTATGTACAGAATCGCTAAAAATCAAGCAAAACACCCTTTATAGAGAAGCGAAATAAATATTTCGTTGATAAATCACATTCAGGACAGTTAGGGAATATCCCTTACAGAAGAATAAGATCGCAGAAGAATGATCCTAAATGGATGACAGAGGTTAAAACATTACATAGGGCGAAAGAGAAGTATATATGAGATTAAAGACAGGGGAAGTGGTTTTAAGGCCATAATATAATGAATTAGAAAAGTCAGGAGTTTAACAAGGAAAGCTAAAAATAGTTATGAATTAAAGGTAGCCAGCCAAGCGAGGATGGACCCCAAGGGATTTTATCAGGCATATAAGACGAAGAATAGAGAAACAATAGTTCCTTAAAGACAGCAGAATGGGACCTGCTTAGTTGTTGGGAGGAGATTAGTAAAATTGTGAACGAGTATTTTTTAACTGTCTTTGCCCAGGAAAACATGCAGGATTTGCCGAATAGTGACAAGATATCTAGAGTAGAAGAAAATGAGAAGCTGACAGATATTACCATAACTAAAGAGATAGTGGAACAGGAGATAGATAAGCTGAAAAGTTCAAGTCACCAGGACCAGATGAAATATATTCCACAGTATTTAAGAATTGGAAAAAGGTTATAAGTAATCTGGATAAGGTCATGGCCAAGCGGCAGGCGACAGAGTGTTGTAATAAACGGCTCTAAATCCGAGTGGGGTCAAGTAATTAGTGGGGTGACAAAGGGATTATTAGTATTAGGGCCGATGTTGTTTGTAATATATGTCAATGACTTGGATAGTGGAATTAGTAGTGTTGTTAGTAAATTTGCGGATGACACGAGAGTATGTAGATTAATTAGGTCAAAATCGCATACCATCGCCTTGCAGGCAGATTTGGATAGGATGGACGAATGGACAGAGAGATGGCAAATGCAGTTTAATATCAACAAATGCAAAGCACTTAGCGTAAGTAGATGAAACCCACACAGTAGTTACACAATGAACAACCAAGTTCTGGTAGGTTCAGGGTTAGAAAAAGAATTGAGATTTAAAGTTAGCTCTGAACTCCGTCTAAGAAAGCAATGCAAAGAGGCCAGAAACAAAGCAAATAGTGTATCATGATTCATTTTCAGGAGTGCTAAAAGTAAAACTCCCGAAGTAATATTAAAGTTACATTTAGCTCTGGTCAGACTTCATCTAGACTACGCTGTCCTATTCTGGTCACCACATCACAGGAAGGATAAAGGTCTATTAGAATTACTTGAAAGGAGAATGACTAAAAGGATACAGGGGATGAGGAGTATTCCTTACGAAGCGAGATTCAAGCTGTTAAATTTACATTCTTTAGAGAGACGTAGGTTAAGAGTGGACCTGATAGAAGTCTTTAAGTGGGATATGGGTTATAACAAGGGGAACATAATGAAAATTCTTAGAATCTGTAACCATGATAGAACAAGAAAAATAGAACATCAAGCTTTCAGGCTTGAGCCTGAAAACTTGATGTTCAAGAAGGAAACAGGAAGGAATTGGTTTTCAAATACAGTAGTAGATGATTGGAAGGGACTTAGTAATCAAGCTGTTAGTGCTGAGGCATTTGGCAACTGTAAGAGAAAATTACACATTTATAGATGGGGATGATAGGTGGAAATACGTAGGTATATTTCATACAAGTACTGCCACGTGTAGGCCTGATGCCTTCTTGCATATTTACTTATTTCTTATGTTCTTATGTTCTTATTACCAAAAGCGTGTATTTTCAGTGTTTTTAAGCTATTCCGTGAAAAATAAAATGCCAAAATGCATGCAAAGCACCCTAAATGAGGAAAAAAAGGGACATTACAAGAAACGTGCATTATAAGTGTTTTTGAGATTCTTAGATACCAAAATCCTGAAACTCATGAATAACACTCTTAATTGAGAAACAGAACAACCTTACCAAATGCGTGTATTTTGAGTGTTTTTCACATTCTTGGTTACCAAAAACCCAAATTGCATACGAAACTAGCTTTATGTGGAAAAAAAAGACATTTCCAGAAAAGTGTCTTTTGAGTGTTTTTGAGGGTGTTAGGCAATAAAGCACTAAAAAGCAGGGCAATCACATTACATGGGAATAAAACCAACTTTTACCAAGAACTTGCCTTTAAGTGTTTTTGAGCTCATTACATACCAAAACGCTAAAACTCATGCAAAACACCCTTTATGAAGAAACAGAATAACATTACCAAAAAACATGTATTTTGAGTGTTTTTGATCATGTTACCTATAAAAACGCTTAAATACATGCAAAGAACCCTATGTTTGGGAAACGAAAGGACATTACGAGAAACGTGTATTATGAATGTTATTAAATTCCTTAAGCCCCAAAAAGCTAAAATCCACAAATAACACTATAGAGAAAAAAAAAAGAATTTTCCTTTTTTTTTGTTATTCTTCTTCATAGGTACCGAGATGCCAAAATTCAGGCAAATTCCAGGGAAATTATGTGGAAAAAAGAACATTATCAAAAAAAGTTAATTTTAGTTTTTTTTTTTCGGACAGTACCAAAACCTAAATTGCATGCAAAGCACCTTCTGTAGGGAAATTATGCGACTTTACCAGAAACCTGTATTTTGAGTGTTTTTCAGCATGTTAGGAACCAAAACAATAAATAATATGGAAGTCACTCTATATGGGAATCTAAAACAAAATCATTTAACACTTGTCTTTTCAGTGTTTTACGTAGAAACACGCTAAAACGGATGCAAACAAACCAATATGAAGAAATAGAATAACATTGCTAAAAAGGTATATTTTGAGTGTTTTTGAGCCTGTTACCTACAAAAAACGCGAAAATGGATGCAAAGCACTCTATATTGGGAAATAAAAGGACATTACGAGAAACCTGTATAATGAGTGTTTTATAGTTTGAAAAGAACCACAAGGCAAAAGTTTCTTAGATACCAAAATGCTGAAACTCATGAATAACACTCTTGATTGAGATACAGAACAACCTTACCAAATGCTTGTATTTTGAGTGTTTTTCACATTCTTAGTTACCAAAACACGAAATTGCAAGCGAAACTATGTTTTTTTGTGGGAAAAGAATTATATTGCCAGAAAATGTCTTTTGACTGTTTATGAGCGTGTTAGGCAATAAAGTACTTAAAAGAAGGGCAATCACATTACATGGGAATAAAAGAAACTTTTACCAAGAACTTGCCGTTAAATATTTTTGAGCTGCTTACATACCAAAACGCTAAAACAAATGCAAAAAATCCTTTATTGAGAAACGCAATAACATTACAAAAAACATGTATTTTGAGTGTTTTTGATCATGTTACCTATAAAAGCTCTTAAATACATGCAAAGAATCTTATGTTTGGGAAACGAAAGGACATTACGAGAAACGCTTATTATAAGTGTTTTTAAGTTACTTAAATACCAAAAAGCTAAAACCCACAAATGACACTCTTTATGAAGAAACAAAAAAATAAAAATAAAAATAAAAAAATTAAATAAAAGAAAATAATAATTCTTTTTTTTTTTGTTATTCATCTTCATAGGTACCGAGATGCCAAAATTCTGTTAAAATTCAGGGAAATTATGTGGATAAAAGAACATTATCGAAAAAGTAGATTTAAGCTATTTTTTCGGACTGTTATGTACCAAACCCTAAAATGCATGCAAAGCCATCTATATGGGGAAATTAAACGACTTTAAAAGAAAACTGTCTTTTGAGTGTTTTTCAGCACTCAAACGATAAATAATATGGAAGTCACTCTATATGGGAATCCAAAACAAAATTAATGAAAACGTGTCTTTTCAGTGTTTTACGTAATAAACGCTAAAACGGATGCAAACAGACCAATATGAAGAAATAGAATAACATTACATAAAAGGTATATTTTAAATATTTTTGAGGTTGTAACCAACAAAAAAAAAAAAACGCGAAAATGGATGCGAAGCACTCTATATTGGGAAATAAAAAGACGTTACGAGAAACGTGTATAATGAGTATTTTATAGGTTCACAAGAGCCACGAAGCAATACACGCAAAAACTAGTCTATATTATATGGAGAAGTTTCTTAGGTACCAAAATGCTGAAACTCCAGAATAACACTCTTAATTAAGAAACAGAATAACATTACTAAATGCGTGTATTTTGAGTGTTTTTCACATTCTTAGTTACTAGAACCCCAAATTGCATGCGAAACTACCTTTATGTGGGAAAAAAATGACATTACCAGAAAAGTGTCTTTTGATTGTTTTTGAGAGAGGCAATAAAGCACTAAAAAGGAGGGCAATCACATTACATGGGAATAAAACCAACTTTTACCAAGAACTTGCCTTTAAGTGTTTTATAATTCCTTATATACCAAAACGCTAAAACACATGCAGAACACCCTTTATTGAGAAACAGATTAATATTACCAAAAAATATGTATTTTGAGTGTTTTTGATCATGTTACCTCTAAAAAGGCTTAAATACATGCCCTATACCCTATGTCTGAGAAACAAAATGACATTACGAGAAACGTGTATTATGCGTGTTTTTAAGTTCCATAAGTACCAAAAAGCTAAAACCTCTTTATAGAGAAAAAATAAAGAAAAAATTAAAAAATAGGATTTTTTTTTTTGTTATTCTTCTTCATAGTTACTGAGATGCCAAAATTCTGGCAAAATTCAGGGAAATTATGTGTAAAAAAAAAAACATTATCAAAAAAGTTAATTTCAGCTTTTTTTTCGGACTGTTATGTACCAAACCATGAAGGAAATTAAACGACATTTCGAGAAACCTGTGTTTCTAGTGTTTTGAGCATGTAAGTCACCAAAACAAAAAATAATATTGAAGTCATTCTGTGTGGGAATCCAAAACTAAAATTACTTTAAACGTGTCTTTTACGTAGAAAAAACGCTAAAACGGATGCAAACTAACCAATATGAAGAAATAGAATAAGATAACCAAAAAGGTATAATTTGAGTGTTTTTTTAGCTTTTTACTTACAAAAACGCGAAAATGGATGCAAAGCTCTCTCTACTGGTTAACATAAGGACATTACAAGAAACGTGTATAATGAGTGTTTTATAGATTCTCAAGAATCACAAGGCAAAAAACGCAAAAACTCATATATATGGAGAAGTTTTTTAGATACCAAAATGCAGAAACTCCTGAATAACATTCTAAATTGAGAAACAGAACAACCTTAACAAATGCGTGTATTTTCAGTGTTTTTCACATTCTTAGTTACCGAAACCCCAAATTTTATGTGAAAGTAGCTTTATGTGGGAAAAAAATGACATTACCAGAAAAGTGTCTTTTAAGTGTTTTTTTTTTTTTAGCATGATAGGCAATAAAGCACTAAAAAGCAGGGGAATCACATTACACGGGAATAAAACTAACTTTTACTAAGAACTTGCCTTTAAGTGTTTTTGAGCTCCTTATATACCAAAACGCTAAAATAAATGCAAAACACCCTCTATGGAGAAACAGAATAACATTACGAAAAACATGTATTTTCAGTGTTTTTGATCATGTTACCTATAAAAGCGCTTAAATACATGCAAAGAACCTTATGTTTGGGAAATTAAAGGACATTTCGAGAAACATGTATTACGAGTGTTTTTATGTTCTTTAAGTACCATTTAGCTAAAACCCATAAATAACACTGTTTATAGAAAAAAAAATAAATAAAAAGATAGGAATTTATTTTTTTTTTGTTTTTCATCTTCATAAGTACCAAGATGCCAAAATTCTGGCAAAATTCAGGGGAATTATGTGAAAAAAAGAACATTATGGAAAAAAGTTAATTTTAGCTTTTTTTTCGGACTGTTATGTACCAAACCCTAAAGTGCATGCAAAGCCACCTATATGGAGAAATTAAACGTCCTTACCAGAAACCTGTCTTTTGTGTTTTTTTTTTTTTTCAGCATGTTAGGCACCAAAACGATAAATAATATGGAAGTCACTCAATGTGGGAATCCATCACAAATTTACTGAAAAAGTGTCTTTTCAGTGTTTTACGTAGAAAAACGCTAAATCGAATGCAAACCAACGAATATGGAAGAATAGAATAACATTACCAAAAAGGTATATTTTGAGTGTTTTTGAGCTTACCTTCAAAAAACGCGAAAATGGATGGAAAGCACTCTATATTGGGATACAAAAGGACATTACGAGAAACGTGTATAATGAGTGTTTTATAGTTTCACAACAGCCACAAGGCAAAAATCGGAAAAACTCGGAGTATATGGAGAAGTTTCTTAGATACCAAAATGCTGAAACTCAGATATAACACTCTTAATTAAGAATATAGAACAACCATACCAAATGCATGTATTTTGAGTGCTTTTCACATTCTTAGTAACCGAAACCAAAAATATCATGCGAAACTAGCTTTATGTGGGAAAAAAAAAACATTACCAGAAAAGTGTCTTTTGAGTGTTTTTGAACGTGATAGGCACTAAAGCACTAAAAAGAGGGCAATCACATTATATGGGAATAAAACCAACTTTTACCAAGAACCTGCCTTTACGTGTTTTTGAGCTTACATGCCAAAACGCTAAAACGCATGCGAAACACCCTTTATGAAGAAACAGAATAACATTTCCAGAAACATGTATTTTGAGTGTTTTTGATCATGTAACCTATAAAAACGCCTAAATACATGCAAAGAACCCTATGTTTGGAAAATGAAAGGACATTACGAAAATCGTGTATTATGAGTGTTTTTAAGTTCCTTAAGTACCAAAAAAGCTAAAACCCACAAATAACTCTTTATAGAGAGAAATTTTTTTTGTTATTCATCTTCATATGTACCGAGATGCCAAAATTCTGGCAAAATTCATGGAAATTTTGTAAAAAAAAAGATCATTATAAAAAAAAATAATTTTAGCTTTTTTTTGGAGTTATGTACAAACTCTGAAGTGCATGCAGATCCACCTATATGGGGAAATTACACGACTTTACCAGAAACCTGTCTTTTGAGTGTTTTTCAGCAATTTCAACAATATTACTTAAAACGTGTCTTTTCAGTGATTTACGTAGAAAAACGCTAAAATGGATGCAAACCAACTAATATGAAGAAATAGAATAACATTACCAAAAAGATATATTTTGATGTGTTTTTGAGCTTGTTACCTACAAAAAAATGCAAAAATGGATAGAAAGCACTTTATAATGGCAAAGAAGAGGACATTACGAGAAACGTGTATGAGTGTTTTATAGTTTGACAAGAACCACAAGGTAAAATATTGAAAAACTCGTGTACATAAAGAAGTTTCTTACATACCAAAAAGCTGAAACTCATGAATAACACTTTTAATTTTGAAACAGAAATACCTTACCAAATGTGTGTATTAGAAAAGTTTCTTACATACCAAAATGCTGAAACTCATGAATAAATAGAACAACCTTACTAAATGCCTGTGTTTTGAGTTTTTTTCACATTCTTAGTTACCAAAACCCCAAATTCCATGCAAAACTAGTTTTATGTGGGAAAAAAATGATATTACCAGAAAAGTGTCTTTTGAGTGTTTTTGAGCGTGTTAGGCAATAAAGCACTAAAAAGCAGGGGAATCACATTACATGGGAATAAAAATATTTTTTACCAAGAACTTGCCTTTAAGTGTTTTTGAACTCATTACATACCAAAACGCTAAAACGCATGTAAAACACCTTTTTATTGAAAAACATAAGAAAATTACCAAAAACATATATTTTAAGTGTTTTTGATCATGATATCTATAAAAACGCTTAAATACATGCAAAAAACCTTATGTTTGCGAAACGAAAGGACATTACGAGAAACGTGTATTATAAGTGTTTTTAAGTTCCTTAAGTACCAAAAAGCTAAAACCCACAAATAACACTCTTTATTTAGAAAAAAAGTAAGAAAATAAAAAAAAGGATTTTTTTTTTTGTTATTAATCTTCATAGGTACCGAGATGCCAAAGTTCTGGGAAAATTCAGGGCTATTATATGATAAAACAAAAATTAAAAAAAAAGTAAATTTTAGTTTTTTTTTCGGACTGTTAAGTACCAAACCCTAAACTGCATCCTTTGGATGCAGTTTATGAGGAAATTAAACGACCTTACCAGAAATCTGTTTTTTGAGTGTTTTTCAGCATGTTAGGCACCAAAATGATTAATAATAAGAAACTCACTCTATATTAGAATCCAAAACAAAATTGCCGAAAACGTGTTTTTTCTTTGTTTTACGTAGAAAAACGCTAAAACGGATGCAAACCTACCAATATCAAGAAATTGAAAAACATAACCAAAAAGGTATATTTTGAGTGTTTTTGAGCTTGTTACCTATAAAAAACGCGAAAATTGATGCAAAGCACTCTATATTAGAAAACAAAAAGGACTTTGCAAGAAAAGTGTATAATGAGTTTTTTTTATAGTTCAAAAGAACCAAAAGTCAAAAAACAAAAAATTCGTGTATATGGAGAAGGTTCCTAGATACCAAAATGCTGAAACTCATGAATAACACTCTTAAATGAGAAACAGAACAATCTTACTAAATGCGTGTGTTTTGAGTGCTTTTCACATTCTTAGTTACCAAAACCCCAAATTCCATGCTAAACCACCTTTATGTGAGGAAAAAATGACATTATCAGAAAAGTATCTTTTAATATTTTTTGAGCGTGATAGGCAATAAACCACTAAAAAGCAGGCCAATCATATTACATTGGAATAACACCAATTTATACCAAAAACTTGCGTTTAAGTGTTTTTGAGCTCCTTATATACCAAACCGCTAAAACGCATACAAAACAAACTTTATGGATAAACATTACCAAAAACATGTATTTTGAGTGTTTTTGATCATGTTATCTATAAAAACGCTTAAATACATGCAAAGAACATTATATTTGGGAAACAAAAGGACATTATGAGAAACGTGTATTATGAGTGTTTTTTAAGTTCCTTAAGTACCAAAAAGCTAAAACCCACAAATAACACTCTTTATTTAGAAAAAAAAATATGGGATTTTTTTTTTTTTGTTATTCATATTCATAGGTACCGAGATGCCAAAATTCCTGGAAAATTCAGGGCAATCATATGATAAAAGAATATTGTCAAAAAAGTTAATTTCAAGTTTTTTTTTTTTCGGACTGTTATGTACCAAACCTTAAAGTGCATGCAAAGACTCCTATATGAGGAAATTAAGCGATCTTACCTGAAATATGTGTTTTGAGTGTTTTTTAGCATGTTAGGCAGCAAAACGATAAATAATAAGGAACTCACTCTATATGGGAATCCAAAAAAAAGTTGCTGAAAACGTGTCTTCTCAGTGTTTTACGTAGAAAAACGCTAAAACAGATGCAAAGCAACCAATATCAAGAAATAGAAAAACATTACTAAAAAGCGATATTTTGAGTGTTTTTGAGCTTGTTACCTACAAAACACGCGAAAATTGATGCAAAGCACTCTATATTGGGAAACAAAAGGACATTGCAAGAAAAGTGTATAATGAGTGTTTTATAGTTCAAAAGAACCACAAGGCGAAAAACGCAAAAACTTGTGGATATGGAGAGGTTTCCTAACTACAAAAATGCTAAAACTCATGTATAACACTCCTAATTGAGAAACAGAACAAACTTATTAAATGCATGTATTTTGAGTGCTTTTCACATTCTTAGTTAGCAAAACCCCAAATTGCATGCGAAAATAGATTTGTGGGAAAAAAAAGACTTTACCAGAAAAGTGTCTTTTGAGTGTTTTTGAGCGTGATAGAAAATAAAGCACTAAAAAGGACGGCAATCACATTACATTGGAGAAAAACGAAATTTTACCAAGAACTTGCCTATAAATGATTTTGAGCTCCTTATATACGAAAACACTAAAACGCATGCAAAACACTCTTTATGGTGAAACAATAACATTACCAAAAACATGTATTTTGAGTGTTTCTGATCATGTTACCATCAAAAACGCTTAAATAAATGCAAAGAACACTATTTTTGGAAAACGAAAGGACATTACGAGAAACGTGTATTATGAGTGTTTTTAAGTTCATTAATTACCAAAAAGCTAAAAGCCAGAAATAACTGTTTATTGAGAAACAATAAATAAATAAAAAAAATATAATATTTTTTGTTCTTTGTTATTCATCTTCACAGGTACCGAAATGCCAAAATTCGGGCAAAATTCAGGAAATTATGTGAAATAAAAATATTATCAAAAAAGTTAAATTTAGCTTTTTTTTCCGGACTGTTATGTACCAAACCTCTAAAGTGCATGCAAAGCCACCTATATGGGGGAATTAAACGTCTTTGCCAAAAAACGGCCTTACGCGTGTTTTTCAGTATGTTAGGAACCAACACGATAAATAACATGGAAGTCAATCTATATTAGAATGAAAAACAAAATTACTAATAACGTGTCTTTTCGGTGTTTTATGTAGAAAAACGCTAAAACGGATGTAAACCAACCAATATGAAGAAATAAAATAGCATTACCAAAAATGTATATTTTAAGTGTTTTTGAAATTGTTACCTACAAAAAACGCAAAAATGGATGGAAAGCATATTGGGAAGCAAAAGGACATTACGAGAAACGTGTATAATGAGTGTTTTATAGTTTCACAAGAACTACAAGGCAAAAAACGCAAAAATTCGTTTATATATTGAAGTGTCTTACATTCCAAAATGCTGAAACTCCGGAACAACACTCTTAATTGAGAAACAGAACAATCTTACTAAAGGCGTGTATTTTGAGTGCTTTTCACATCCTTAGTTACCAAAACCCCAAATTGCATGCGAAACCAGCTTTATGTGGGACAAAAATGACGTTACCAGAAAAATGTCTTTTGAGTGTTTTTTAGCGTGTTAGGCAATAAAGCACTAAAAAGCAGAGCAATCACATTACAATGGAATAAAACCAATTTTTAACAAGAACTCTCGTTTAAGTGTATTTGAGCTCCTTATATACCAAAACACTAAAATGCATGCAAAATACACTTTATAGTGAAACAGAATAACATTACCAAAAACATGTATTTTGAGTGTTTTTGATCATGTTACCAATAAAAACGCTTAAATACATGCAAAGAACCGTATTTTTAGGAAATTAAAGGAAATTACGAGAAACGTGTATTATGAGTGTTTTAAGTTCATTAAGTACGAAAAAGCTAAAAGCCACAAATTACACTCTTTATTGAGAAAAAATAAATAAATAAATGAAAAAATACGATTTTTTTTTCATTCTTATTCATCTTCACAGGTAACGTTCAGGAATTTATATGAAATAAGAACATTATCAAAAAAGTTAAATTTAGCTTTTTTTTTTGGACTATGTACCAAACCCCTAAATTGCATGCAAAGCCACCTATATGAGGAAATTAAACGTCTTTGCCAGAAAACTGTCTTATGAATGTTTTTCAGCATGTTAGGAACCAACACGATAAAACCCAAGGAACTCAATCTATATGGGAATTTAAAACAAAATTACTGAAAACGTCTCTTTTCGGTGTCTTACGTAGAAAACGCTAAAACGGATGCAAACTAACCAAAATGAAGAAATAGAATAACATTACCAAAAATGTATATTTTTAGTGTTTTTGATATTCTTACATACAAAAAACGCGAAAATGGATGGAAAGCACTCTATATTGGGAAGCAAAAAGCACCAAAAAGCATGGTAGGCACCAAAACGATAAATAATATGAAAAAATACGATTTTTTTTCATTCTTATTCATCTTCACAGGCAAAGTTCAGGAATTTATATGAAATAAGAAAATTTTCAAAAAAGTTAAATTTAGCTTTTTTTCGGACTGTTATGTACCAAACCCCTAAATTGCATGCAAAGCCACCTATATGGGGAAATTAAACGCCTTTGTCAGAAAACTGTCTTATGAGTGTTTTTCAGCATGTTAGGAACCAACACGAAAAAACCCAAGGAAGTCAATCTATATGGGAATTTAAAAGAAAATAACTGAAAACGTGTCTTTTCCGTGTCTTACGTAGAAAACGCTAAAACGGATGCAAACTAACGAAAATGAAGAAATAGAATAACATTACCAAAAAGGTATATTTTTAGTGTTTTTTAAATTCTTACCTACAAAAAACGCGAAAATGGATGGAAAGCACTCTATATTGGGAAGCAAAAAGTACCAAAAAGCATGGTAGGCACCAAAACGATAAATAATATGAAAGTCACTCTATATGGAAATCTAAAAAAAAAAAAAAATTACTGTAAACGTGCCTTTTAAAAGATTTAAGTAGAAAAACGCTAAAACGGATGCAAACCAAGCAATATGAAGAAATAGAATAACATTACCAAAAAAGTATATTTTGTGTGTTTTTGAGCTTGTTACATAAAAAGAAATGCGAAAATGGATGCAAAGCACTCTATATAAGTAAAAAAAAGGACATAACAAGAAACGTGTATAATGAGTGTTATATAGTTTCACCAGAATCACAAGGCAAAAAAACGCAAAAACTCGACTGTATGGAGAAGTTTCTAAGATACCAAAATACTGAAACTCATGAATAACACTCATAATCAAGAAACAGAACAACCTTACTAAATGCGTGTATTTTGAGCGTTTTTTTTACATTCTTAGTTACCAAAACCCCAAATTCCATGCGAAACTAGCTTTATGTGTGTCTTTGAGTGTTTTTGAGCGTGTTAGGCAATGAAGCACTAAAAAGCAGGGCAATCACATTACATAGAAATAAAACCAACTTTTACGAAGAACTTGCCTTTTAGTGTTTTTGACACGCATTTAGTAAGGTTGCTCTGTTTCTCAATTAAGAGTGTTATTTATGAGTTTCAGCATTTACATGAGTTTTTTCGTTTTTTGCCTTGTGGTTTTTTAAACTATAAAAGATTGATTATACATTTTTCTCGTAATGTCCCTTTGTTTCCCAATATAGAGAGCTTTGTATCCATTTTTGCGTTTTTTTGTAGGTAACAAGCTCAAAAACACTCAAATTATAAATTTTTGGTAATGTTTTTCTGCTTCTTGATATTGGTTGGTTTGTATCAGTTTTAGCGTTTTTGTACGTAAAACACTAAGAAGACACGTTTTCAGTAATTTTCTTTTGGATTCCCACATAGAGTGATTTCCTTATTATTTATCGTTTTGGTGCCTAACATGCTGAAAAACACTCAAAAGACAGATTTCTGGTAAGGTCTTTAATTTCCTCATATGGGAGGCTTTGCATGTCTTTTCAGTGTTTTTGAGCGTGTTACGCAATAAAGCACTAAAAGCCAGGGCAATCACATTACATGAGAATAAAAACAAATTTTACAAAGAACTGGCCTTTAAATGTTTTTGAGCTCCTTACATACCAAAACGCTAAAACACATGCAAAATACATTTTATGGAGAAACAGAAGAACATTACCAAATACATGTATTTTGAGTGTTTTTGATCATGTTATCTAAAAAACACGCTTAAATACATGCAAAGAACCTTGTGTTTGGGAAACTAAAGAACATTACGAGAAACGTGTATTATGAGTAATTTTTAAGTTCCTTCAGTACCAAAAAAGCTAAAATCCAAAAATAATACTCTTTAGAAAAAAAATAAATAAATAAACAAAAAAATGGCATTTTTTTTTTTTTGTTATTCATCTTCATAGGTACCGAGATGCCAAAATTATGCCAAAATTTATTGAATTTATGTGGAAAAAAGAACATTATCATAAAAGTTAATTATAGCTTTTTTTTCGGATTGTTATGTACCAAACCCTAAAGTGCATGCAAAGCCACCTATATAAGGAAGTTAAACGACTTTACCAGAAACCTGTCTTTTCAATGTTTTTCAGCATGTTAGGAACCAAAACGATAAATAATATGGAAGTCAGTCAATATGTGAATCCAAAAGAAAATTACTGAAAACGTGTCTTTTCAGTGTTTTTCGTAGAAAAACGCTAAAGCGGATACAAACCATCCTATACTAAGAAATAGAATAATATTACCAAAAAAGATATATTTTGAGTGTTTTTGAGATTGTTACCTAAAAAAATGCAAAAATGGATGTAAAGCACTCTATATTAGGAAACAAAAGGACATTACGAGAAACGTGTATAATGAGTGTTTTATAGTTTTAAAAGAACCACAAGGCAATAAACGCAAAAACTCGTGTATATAGAGAAATTTCTAACATATGAAAATGAATAACACTTTTAATCGATAAACAGAACTACCTTACCAAATTGTGTATTTTGAGTGTTTTTCACATTCTTAGTTACGAAAATGCCAAATTACATGCGAAACTAGATTCATGTGGGATAAAAAAATGATATTAGAAAAGTGTCTTTTGAGTGATTTCTGCATGATATGCAACAAAGCACTAAAAAGCAGAACGATCACATTACATGGGAATAAAACCAACTTTTACGAAGAATTTGCCTTTAAGTGTTTTTTTAACCCCTTATATACCAAACCGCTAAAACGCATGCAAAACAAACTTTATGGAAAAACAGAATAACATTACCAAAAACATGTATTTTGAGTGTTTTTGATCATGTTATCTATAAAAACGCTTAAGTATATCCAAAGAACATTATGTTTAGGAAACAAAAGGACATTACGAGAGACGTGTATTATGAGTGTTTTTTTTTAAGTTCCTTAAGTACCAAAAAGCTAAAACCCACAAATAACACTCTTTATTTAGAAAATAAAAAAAATTAAAAAAATAAAAAATATGATTTTTTTTTTGTTATTCATCTTAATAGGTACCGAGATGCCAAAATTCTGGGGAAATTCAGGGCAATTATGTGATAAAAGAATATTATCAAAAAAGTTAATTTCAGCTCTTTTTTTTTCCGACTGTTATGTACCAAACCCTAAAGTGCATGGAAAGCCTCCAATATGAGGAAATTAAACGACCTAACATGAAATCTGTGTTTTGAGTGTTTTTTAGCATGTTAGGCACCAAAACGATAAATAATAAGGAACTCACTCTATATGGGAATCCAAAACAAAGTTACTGAAAACATGTTTTCTAATTGTTTTACATAGAAAAACGCTAAAACGGATGCAAAACAACCAATATCAAGAAATAAAAGAAACGTTACTAAAAAGGTATATTTTGGGTGTTTTTGAGCTTGTTACCTACAAAAAAAACGCGAAAATTGATGCAAAGCACTCTATATTGGGAAACAAAAGGACATTGCAAGAAAAGTGTATAATGAGTGTTTTATAGTTTAAAAGAACCACAAGGCAAAAAACGCAAAATCTCGAGTATATGGAGAGGTTTCCTAGATACCAAAATGCTGAAACTCATGTATAACACTTGTAATTGAGAAACAGAACAATCTTACTAAATGCGTGTATTTTGAGTGCTTTTAACATTCTTAGTTACCAAAACCCCAAATTGCATGCGAAAATAGATTTGTGGAAAAAAAAAGACTTTACCAGAAAAGTGTCTTTTGAGTGTTTTTGAGCGTGATAGGCAATAAAGTACTAAAAAGGAGGGCAATCACATTACATTGGAGTAAAACGAATTTTTACCAAGAACTTGCCTTTAAGCGTTTTTGAGCTACTTATATACCAAAACACTAAAACGCATGCAAAACACACTTTATGGTGAAACAGAATAACATTACCAAAAACATATATTTTGAGTGTTTTTGATCACGTTACCAATAAAAACGCTTAAATACATGCAAAGAACACTATTTTTGGGAAACGAAAGGAGATTACCAGAAACTTGTATTATGAGTGATTTTAAGTTCATTAATTACCAAAAAGCTAAAAACCACAAATAACACTCTTTATTGAGAAAAC
This sequence comes from Scylla paramamosain, assembly GCF_035594125.1. Classification (NCBI taxonomy): domain Eukaryota; kingdom Metazoa; phylum Arthropoda; class Malacostraca; order Decapoda; family Portunidae; genus Scylla; species Scylla paramamosain. Next base: position 2,085,014 of record NC_087191.1, read on the forward strand.
AATAAATAAATATAAAAAATACGATTTTTTTTTTCTTTCTTATTCATCTTCACAGGTACCGATATGCCAAAATTCGGGCAAAATTCAGGAAATTATGTGAAAGAAGAACATTATCAAAAAAGTTAAACTTAGCTTTTTTTTTCGGACTGTAATGTACTAAACCCGTAAAGTGCATGCAAAGCCACCTATAACGGTAAATTAAACGTCTTTGCCAGAAAATGGTCTTAAGAGTGTTTTTCAACATCTTAGGAACCATCACTATAAATAACATGCAAGTCAATCTATATGGGAATCCAGAACAAAATTACTAAAAACGTGTCTTTTCCGTGTTTTACGTAGAAAAACGCTAAAACGGATGCAAACTAACCAATATGAAGAAATAGAATAAGATTACGAAAAAGGTATAATTTGAGTGTTTTTTTTTTAGCTTTTTACTTACAAAAAACGCGAAAATGGATGAAAAGTTCTCTGTACTCGTTAACAAAAGGACATTACGAGAAACGTGTATAATGAGTGTCTTATAGATTCTCAAGAATCACGAGGCAAAAAACGCAAAAACTCATATATATGGAGAAGTTTCTTAGATACCAAAATGCAGAAACTCCTGAATAACACTCTAAATTGAGAAACAGAACAACCTTACCAAATGCGTGTATTTTGAGTGTTTTTCACATTCTTAGTTACCAAAACCCGAAATTTTATGTGAAAGTAGCTTCATGTGGGAAAAAAATGACATTACCAGAAAAGTTTCTTTTAAGTGTTTTTTTTTTTTAGCATTTTTGAGCTCCTTATATACCAAAACGCTAAAACGAATGCAAAACACCCTTTATGGAGAAACAGAATAACATTACCAAAAACATGTATTTTCAGTGTTTTTGATCATATTACCTATAAAAACGCTTAAATACATGCAAAGAACCTTATGTTTGGGAAATTAAAGGACATTTCGAGAAACATGTATTACGAGTTCTTTAAGTACCATTTAGCTAAAACCCATAAATAACACTGTTTATAGAAAATAAATAAATAAAAAGATTGTAATTTATTTATTTTTTTGTTTTTCATCTTCACAGGTATCAAGATGCAAAAATTCTGGCAAAATTCAGGGAAATTATGTGAAAAAAAGAACATTATGAAAAAAAGTTAATTTTAAGTTTTTTTTTCGGACTGTTATGTACCAAACCCTAAAGTGCATGCAAAGCCACCTATATGGAGAAATTAAACGTCCTTACCAGAAACCTGTCTTGTGTGCTTTTTTTTCAGCATGTTAGGCACCAAAACGATAAATAATATGGAAGTCACTCAATGAGGGAATCCATCACAAAATTACTGGAAAAGTGTCTTTTCAGTGTTTTACGTAGAAAAAGGCTAAATCGAATGCAAACCAACGAATATGGAGAAATAGAATAACATTACCAAAAAGGTATATTTTGAGTGTATTTGAGCTTACCTTAAAAAAACGCGAAAATGGATGGAAAGCACTCTATATTGGGATACAAAAGGACATTTCGAGAAACGTGTATAATGAGTGTTTTATAGTTTCACAACAGCCACAAGGCAAAAATCGCAAAAACTCGGTGTATATGGAGTAGTTTCTTAGATACCAAAATGCTGAAACTCAGATATAACACTCTTAATTAAGAATATAGAACAACCATACCAAATGCATGTATTTTGAGTGCTTTTCACATTCTTAGTTATCAAAACCAAAAATTGCATGCAAACTGGCTTTATGTGGGAAAAAAATGACATTACCAGAAAAGTGTCTTTTGAGTGTTTTTGAACGTGATAGGCACTAAAGCACTAAAAAGGAGGGCAATCACATTATATGGGAATAAAACCAACTTTTACCAAGAACCTGCCTTTACGTGTTTTTGAGCTTCTTACATACCAAAACGCTAAAACGCATGCGAAACACCCTTTATGGAGAAACAGAATAAGATTACCAGAAACATATATTTTGAATGTTTTTGATCATGTTACCTATAAAAACGCCTAAATACATGCAAAGAACCCTATGTTTGGAAAATGAAAGGACATTACGAAAATCGTGTATTATGAGTGTTTTTAAGTTCCTTAAGTACCAAAAAGCTAAAACCCACAAATAATTCTTTATAGAGATAATTTTTTTTTGTTATTTATCTTCATAGGTAACGAGATGCCGAAATTCTGGCAAAATTCTTGGAAATTTTGTAAAAAAAATCATTATAAAAAAATAATTTTAGCTTTTTTTTGGAGTTATGTACAAACTCTGAAGTGCATGCAGATCCACCTATATGGGGAAATTACACGACTATACCAGAAACCTGTCTTTTGAGTGTTTTTCAGCAATTTCAACAATATTACTTAAAACGTGTCTTTTCAGTGATTTACGTAGAAAAATGCTAAAACGGTTGCAAACCAACCAATATGAAGAAATAGAATAACATTACCAAAAAGATATATTTTGATGTGTATTTGAGCTTGTTACCTACAAAAAATGCAAAAATGGATAGAAAGCACGTTATATTGGCAAACAAGAGGATATTACGAGAAACGTTTATAAGTGTTTTACAGTTTGACAAGAACCACAAGGTAAAACACTCAAAAACTCGTGTACATAAAGAAGTTTCTTACATACCAAAAAGCTGAAACTCATGAATAACACTTTTAATTTTGAAACTGAAATACCTTACCAAATGTGTGTATTAGAAAATTTTCTTACATACCAAAATGCTGAAACTCATGAATAACACTTTTTAATGAAGAAATAGAACAACCTTACTAAATGCTTGTGTTTTGAGTTTTTTTACATTCTTAGTTACCAAAACTTCAAATTCCATGCAAAACTAGTTTTATGTTGGAAAAAAATGATATTACCAGAAAAGTGTCTTTTGAGTGTTTTTGAGCGTGTTAGGCAATAAAGCACTAAAAAAGCAGGGGAATCACATTACATGGGAATAAAAACAACTTTTACCAAGAACTTGCCTTTAAGTGTTTTTGAACTCATTACATACCAAAACGCTAAAACGCATGCAAAACACCTTTTAAGGAGAAACAGAATAAAATTACCAAAAACATATATTTAAAGTGTTTTTGATTATGTTATCAATAAAAACGCTTAAATACATGCAAAAAACCTTATGTTTGCGAAACGAAAGGACATTACGAGAAACGTGTATTATAAGTGTTTTTAAGTTTCTTAAGTACCAAAAAACTAAAACCCCACAAATAAGAAAAAAATTATTTATTTAGAAAAAAAGTAAGAGAATAAGAAATAGGATTTTTTTTTGTTATTAATCTTTATAGGTACCGAGATGCCAAAGTTCTGGGAAAATTCAGGGCTATTATATGATAAAACAAAAATTATCAAAAAAGTAAATTTTAGCTTTATTTTCGGACTTTTATGTACCAAACCCTAAACTGCATCCAAAGACTCCTATATGAGGAAATTAAACGACCTTACCAGAAATCTGTTTTTTGAGTGTTTTTCAGCATATTAGGCACCAAAATGATTAATAATAAGGAACTCACTCTATATGAGAATCCAAAACAAAATTGCTGAAAACGTGTTTTTTCTTTGTTTTACGTAGAAAAACGCTAAAACGGATGCAAACCTACCAATATCAAGAAATAGAAAAACAACCAAAAAAGGTATATTTTGAGTGTTTTTGAAATTGTTACGTACAAAAAACGCGAAAATTGATGCAAAGCACTCTATATTAGAAAACAAAAAGGACTTTGCAAGAAAAGTGTATAATGAGTTTTTTATAGTTCAAAAGAACCAAAAGTCAAAAAACACAAAAACTCGTGTATATGGAGAAGGTTCCTAGATACCAAAATGCTGAAACTCATGAATAACACTCTTAAATGAGAAACAGAACAACCTTACTAAATGCGTGTATTTTGAGTGCTTTTCACATTCTTAGTCACCAAAACCCCAAATTCCATTCGAAACCACCTTTATGTGAGGAAAAAATGACATTACCAGAAAAAGTATCTTTTAATATTTTTTGAGCGTGATAGGCAATAAACCACTAAAAAGCAGGCCAATCATATTACATTGGAATAACACCAATTTATACCAAAAACTTGCGTTTAAGTGTTTTTGAGCTCCTTATATACCAAACCGCTAAAACGCATACAAAACAAACTTTATGGAGATACAGAAGATCATTACCAAAAACATGTATTTTGAGTGTTTTTGATCATGTTATCTATAAAAACGCTTAAATACATGCAAAGAACATTATGTTTGGGAAAACAAAGGACATTACGAGAAACGTGTACTATGAGTGTTTTTTAAGTTCCTTAAGTATTAAAAAGCTAAAACCCACAAATAACACTCTTTATTTAGAAAACAAAAATAAATAAAAAAAAAAAAAATAGGATTTTTTTCTTTTTTGTTATTCATATTCATAGCTACCGAGATGCCAAAATTCCTGGAACATTCAGGGTAATCATATGATAAAAGAATATTATCAAAAAAGTTGATTTCAGGTTTTTTTTCGGACTGTTATGTACCAAACCTTAAAGTGCATGCAAAGACTCCTATATGTGAAAATTAAACGACCTTACCTGAAATATGTCTTTTGAGTGTTTTTTAGCATGTTAGGCACCAAAACGATAAATAATAAGGAACTCACTCTATATGGGAATCCAAAAAAAAGTTTCTGAAAACGTGTCTTCTCAGTGTTTTACGTAGAAAAACGCTAAAACGGATGGAAAGCAACCAATATCAATAAATAGAAAAACGTTACTAAAAAGTTATATTTTGAGTGTTTTTGAGCTTGATACCAACAAAAAACGCGAAAATTGATGCAAAGCACTCTATATTGGGAAACAAAAGGACATTGCAAGAAAAGTGTATAATGAGTGTTTTATAGTTCAAAAGAACCACAAGGCAAAAAAACGCAAAATCTCGTGTATATGGAGACGTTTCCTAGATACAAAAAATGCTAAAACTCATGTATAACACTCCTAATTCAGAAACAGAACAACCTTAATAAATGCGTGTATTTTGAGTGTTTTTTACATTCTTATTTAGCGAAACCCCAAATTGCCTGCGAAAATAGATTTGTGGGAAAAAAAAGACTTTACCAGAAAAGTGTCTTTTGAGTGTTTTTGAGCGTGATAGAAAATAAAGCATTAAAAAGGGGGACAATCACATTACATTGGAGGAAAACGAATTTTTACCAAGAACTTGCCTTTAAGTGATTTTGAGCTCCTTATACACCAAAACACTAAAACGCATGCAAAACACTCTTTATGGTGAAACACTAACATGTATTTTGAGTGTTTCGGATCATGTTACCAATAAAAACGCTTAAATAAATGCAAAGAACACTATTTTTGGGAAACGAAAGGAGATTACGAGAAACGTGTATTATGAGTGTTTTTAAGTTTATTAATTACCAAAAAGCTAAAAGCCACAAATAACACTCTTTATTTAAAAACAATAAATAAATAAAAAAATACAATAGTTTTTGTTCTTTCTTATTCATCTTCACAGGTAACGAAATGCCAAAATTCGGGCAAAGTTCAGGAAATTATGTGAAATAAGAATATTATTAAAAAAGTTAAATATAGCTTCTTTTTTTTCGGACTGTTATGTACCAAACCCCTAAAGTGCATGCAAAGCCACCTATATGGGGAAATTAAACGTGTTTGCCAGAAAACGGTCTTTTGAGTGTGTTTCAGCATGTTAGGAACCAACAAGATAAATAACATGGAAGTCAATCTATATTGGAATGAAAAACAAATTTACTAATAACGTGTCTTTTCGGTGTTTTACGTAGAAAAAACGCTAAAACGGATGTAAACCAACCAATATGAAGAAATAAAATAGCAATACCAAAAATGTATATTTTAAGTGTTTTTGAAATTGTTACCTACAAAAAACGCGAAAATGGATGGAAAGCACTCTATATTGGGAAGCAAAAGGAGATTACGAGAAAGGTGTATAATGAGTGTTTTATAGTTTCACAAGAACTACAAGGCAAAAAACGCAAAAATTAGTTTATATAGAGAAGTTTCTTACATTCCAAAATGCTGAAACTCTGGAACAACACTCTTAATTGAGAAACAGAACAATCTTACTAAATGCGTGTATTTTGAGTGCTTTTCAGATCCTTAGTTACCAAAACCCCAAATTGCATGCGAAACAATTTTTTTTGAGGGAGAAAAATGACGTTACCAGAAAAATGTCTTTTGAGTTTTTTTTTTTTAGCGTGTTAGGCAATAAAGCACTAAAAAGTAGGACAATCACATTACATAAACCAATTTTTAACAAGAACTCTCCTTTAAGTGTATTTGAGCTCCTTATATACCAAAACACTAAAATGCATGCAAAATACACTTTAGAGTGAAACAGAATAACATTACCAAAAACATGTATTTTGAGTGTTTTTGATCATGTTACCAATAAAAACGCTTCACTACATGCAAAGAACCGTATTTTGGGGAAATGAAAGAACATTACGAGAAACGTGTATTATGAGTGTTTTTAAGTTCATTAAGTACGAAAAAGCTAAAAGCCAGAAATTACACTCTAAATTGAGAAAAATAAATAAATAAATGAAAAAATACGATTTTTTTTTCATTCTTATCCATCTTCACAGGTAACGAGGTGCCAAAATTCGGGCAAAGTTCAGGAATTTATATGAAATAAGAACATTATCAAAAAAGTTAAATTTAGCTTTTTTTTCGGACTGTTATGTACCAAACCCCTAAAGTGCATGCAAATTTAACGTCTTTGCCCGAAAACTGTCTTATGAGTGTTTTTCAGCATTTTAGGAACCAACACGATAAAACCCAAAGAAGTCAATCTATATGGGAATCCAAAACAAAATTACTGAAAACGTGTCTTTTTGGTGTTTTACGTAGAAAACGCTAAAATGGATGCAAACTAACCAAAATGAAGAAACATTACCAAAAAGGTATATTTTTAGTGTTTTTGAAATTGTTACCTACAAAAAACGCGAAAATGAATGGAAAGCACTCTATATTGGGAAGCAAAAAGCACCAAAAAGCATGGTACGCACCAAAACGATAAATAATATGAAAGTCACTCTATTTTAGAAATCCAAAAAAAAATTACTGACAGATTACTAAAAGATTACTAAAAGATTACTAAAAGATTACTAAAAGATTAGTAAAAGATTACTAAAAGATTTAAGTAGAAAAACGCTAAAACGGATGCAAACCAACCAATATGAAGAAATAGAATAACATTACCAAAAAAGTATATTTTGTGTGTTTTTGAGCTTGTTACATAAAAAGAAACGCGAAAATGGATGCAAAGCACTCTATATAAGGAAAAAAAAGGACATAACGAGAAACGTGTATAATGAGTGTTTTATAGTTTCACCAGAATCACAAGGCAAAAAACGCAAAACCTCGACTGTATGGAGAAGTTTCTAAGATACCAAAATACTGAAACTCATGAATAACACTCATAATCAAGAAACAGAACAATCTTACAAAATGAGTTTATTTTATTTTTTTTTTTTTTTTTTTTGTTTTTTTACATTTTTAGTTAACAAAACCCCAAATTCCATGCGAAACTAACTTTATGTGGGAAAAAATGACATTACCAGAAAAGTGTGTTTGAGTGTTTTTGATCGTGTTAGGCAATAAAGCACTAAAAAGCAGAACAATCACATTACATGGCAATAAAACCAAGTTATAAAAAGAACTTGCCTTCTAGTGTTTTTGACACGCATTTAGTAAGGTTGCTCTGTTTCTCAATTAAGAGTGTTATTTATGAGTTTCAGCATTTACACGAGTTTTTTCGTTTTTTGCCTTTTTTTTTTTTTTTTTTTTAACTATAAAACATTGATTATACTTTTTTCTCGTAATGTCCCTTTGTTTCCCAATATAGAGAGCTTTGTATCCATTTTTGCGTTCTTTGTAGGTAACAAGCTCAAAAACACTCAAAATATACATTTTTGGTAATGTTTTTCTGCTTCTTGATATTGGTTGGTTTGTATCAGTTTTAGCGTTTTTGTACGTAAAACACTGAGAAGACACGTTTTCAGTAATTTTTTTTTTTGGATTCCCACATAGAGTGATTTCCTTATTATTTATCCTTTTGGTGCCTAACATGCTGAAAAACACTCAAAAGACAGATTTCTGGTAAGGTCTTTAAATTTCTCATATGGGAGGCTTTACATGTCTTTTCAGTGTTTTTAAGCGTGTTACGCAATAAAGCACTAAAAGCCAGGGCAATTACATTACATGGGAATAAAACCAAATTTTACCAAGAACTGGCCTTTAAGTGTTTTTGAGCTACTTACATACCAAAACGCTAAAACACATGCAAAATACATTTTATGGAGAAACAGAAGAACATTACCAAATACATGTATTTTGAGTGTTTCTGATCATGTTATCTAAAAAAAAACGCTTAAATACTTGCAAAGAACCTTGTGTTTGGGAAACGAAAGAACATTACGAGAAACGTGTATTATGAGTGATTTTTAAGTTCCTTCAGAACTAAAAAAGCTAAAACCCAAAAATAACACTCTTTAGAAAAAATAAATAAATAAATAAACAAAAAATGGGATTTTTTTTTGTTATTCATCTTCATAGGTACCGAGATGCCAAAATTATGCCAAAGTTTAGGGAATTTATGTGCAAAAAAGAAAATTATCATAAAAGTTAATTATAGCTTTTTTTTTCGGATTGTTATGTACCAAACCCTAAAGTGCATGCAAAGCCACCTATATAAGGAAGTTAAACGACTTTACCAGAAACCTGTCTTTTCAATGTTTTTCAGCATGTTAGGCACCAAAACGATAAATAATATGGAAGTCAGTCAATATGTGAATATAAAAGAAAATTACTGAAAACGTGTCTTTTCAGTGTTTTACGTAGAAAAACGCTAAAGCAGATACAAACCATCCTATATGAAGAAATAGAATAACTTTACAAAAAAAAAATATTTTGAGTGTTTTTGAGCTTGTTACCTACAAAAAATGCAAAAATGGATTTAAAGCACTCTATATTAGGAAACAAAAGGACATTACGAGAAACGTGTATAATGAGTGTTTTATAGTTTTAAAAGAAGCACAAGGCAATTAACGCAAAAACTCGTGTATATAGAGAAATTTCTTACATATCAAAATGAATAAATGCATGAATAACACTTTTAATTGATAAACAGAATTACCTTACCAAATTGTGTATTTTGAGTGTTTTTCACATTCTTAGTTACGAAAATGCCAAATTACATGCGAAAGTAGCTTCATGTGGGGAAAAAAAATGACATTAGAAAAGTGTCTTTTGTGTGTTTTTCTGCGTGATATGCAACAAAGCACTAAAAAGCAGAACAATCTAATTACATGGGAATAAAACCAACTTTTACGAACAATTTGCCTTTAAGTGTTTTTTAACCCCTTATATACCAGACCGCTAAAACGCATGCAAAACAAACTTTATGGAAAAACAGAATAACATTACCAAAAACAAGTATTTTGAGTGTTTTTGATCATGTTATCTATAAAAACAAAAGGACATTACGAGAGTCGTGTATTATGAGTGTTTTTTTTTTTAAGTTTCTTAAGTACCAAAAAGCTAAAACCCACAAATAACACTATTTATTTAGAAAATAAAAAAAATAAATAAAAAAATAAAAAATATGATTTTTTTGTTTTTTGTTTTTCATCTTCATAGGTACCGAGATGCCAAAATTCTGGGAAAATTCAGGGCAATCATGAGATAAAAGAATATTATCAAAAAAGTTAATTTCAGCTCTTTTTTTTTCCGACTGTTATGTACCAAACCTTAAAGAGCACGGAAAGCCTCCAATATGAGGAAATTAAACGACCTTACCAGAAATCTGTTTTGAGTGTTTTTTAGCATGTTAGGCACCAAAACGATAAATAATAAGGAACTCACTCTATATGGGAATCCAAAACAAAGTTACTGAAAACATGTCTTCTAAGTGTTTTACATAGAAAAACGCTAAAACGGATAAAAAGCAACCAATATCAAGAAATAAAAAAACGTTACTAAAAAGGTATATTTTGAGTGTTTTTCAGCTTGTTACCTACAAAAAACGCAAAAATTGATGCAAAGCACTCTCTATTGGGAAACAAAAGGACATTGCAAGAAAAGTGTATAATGAGTGTTTCATAGTTCAAAAGAACCACAAGTCAAAAAACGCAAAATCTCGTGTATATGGAGACGTTTCCTAGATACCAAAATGCTAAAACTCATGTATAACACTCCTAATTGAGAAACAGAACAACCTTACTAAATGCGTGTATTTTGAGTGCTTTTAACATTCTTAGTTACCAAAACCCCAAATTGCATGCGAAAATGGATTTGTGGGAAAAAAAAAGATTTACCAGAAAAATGTCTTTTGAGTGTTTTTGAGCGTGTTAGCCAATAGAGTACTAAAAAGGAGGGCAATCACATTACATTGGAGTAAAACGAATTTTTACCAAGAACTTGCCTTTAAGTGTTTTTGAGCTACTTATATACCAAAACACTAAAACGCATGCATAACACACTTTATGGTGAAACAGAATAACATTACCAAAAACATGTATTTTGAGTGTTTCTGATCACGTTAGCAATAAAAACGCTTAAATACATGCAAAGAACACTATTTTTGGGAAACGAAAGAAGATTACGAGAAACGTGTATTATGAGTGATTTTAAGTTCATTAATTACCAAAAATCTAAAAGCCACAAATAAAACTCTTTATTGAGAAAACAATAAATAAATAAAAAAAATACGATATTTTTTTTCTTTCTTATTCATCTTCACAGGTACCGATATGCCAAAATTCAGGGAAAATTCAGGAAATTATGTGAAATCAGAACATTATCAAAAAAGTTAAACATAGCTTTTTTTTCGGACTGTTATGTACCAAACCCGTAAAATGCATACAAAGCCACCTATAACGGTAAATTAAACGTCTTTGCCAGAAAACGGTCTTATGAGTGTTTTTCAGCATCTTAGAAACCAACACGATAAATAACATGCAAGTCAATCTATATGGGAATCCAAAACAAAAATTACTAAAAAAGTGTCTTTTCCGTGTTTTACGTAGAAAAACGCTAAAACGGATGCAAACCAACCAATATGAAGAAATAAAATAACATTACCAAAAAGGTATATTTTTAGTGTTTTTAACTTTGTTACCTACAACAAACGCGAAAATTAATGGAAAGGACTCTATATTCGGAAGCAAAAGGACATTACGAGAAACGTGTATAATGAATTTTTTATAGTTTCACAAGAACTACAAGGCAAAAAACGTAAAAACTCGTGTATATATAGAAGTTTCTTACATTCTAAAATGGTGAAACTTTGGAACAACACTCTTAATTGAGAAACAGAACAATCTTACTAAATGCGTGTATTTTGAGTGTTTTTCACATTCTTAGTTACCAAAACCCCAAATTGCATGCGAAACCAGCTTTATGTGGGTAAAAAATGACATTACTATAGAAAATGTCTTTTGAGTGTTTTTGAGCGTGTTAGACAATAAAGCACTAAAAAGCAGGGCAAACACATTACATTGGAATAAAACCAATTTTTAACAAGAACTTGCCTTTAAGTGTTTTTGAGCTCCTTATATACCAAAACACTAAAACGCATGGAAAATACACTTTATGGTCAAACAGAACAACATTACCAAAAACATGTATTTTGAGGGTTTTTGATCATGTTACCAATAAAAACGCTTAAATACATATAAAGAACCCTATTTTTGGGAAACAAGAGGACATTACGAGAAACGTGTATTATAAGTGTTTTTAAGTTCCTTAAGTACAAAAAAAGCTAAAACCCACAAATAACACTCTTTATAAAGAAAAAAAAAAAAAAAAAATGATTTTTTTTTTTTTGTTATTCATCTTCATAAGTACTATGATGCCAAAATTCTGGCAATATTCTTTGGGAATGGAAAACAAAATTATTGAAAACGTGTCTTTTCGGTGTTTTACGTAGAAAAACGCTAAAACAGATTAAAACCAACATGAAGAAATAGAATAACATTACCAAAGAGGTATATTTTTAGTGTTTTTGACCTTGTTACCTACAAAAAACGCGAAAATGGATGCAAAGCACTCCCTATTGGGAAAGAAAAGGACATTACAAGAAACATGTATAATGAGTGTCTTATTATTTTCGGGCAAAAGAACTTGTGGTTCACAAGAACCAGAAGGCAAAAAACGCAAAAACTCGTGTATATAAAGAAGTTTCTTAGATACCAAAATGCTGAAACTCATGAATAAAAATCTTAATTGAGAAACAGAACAACATTAGCAAATGCGTGTATTATGAGTGTTTTTTTCATATTCTTTTCCAAAACCCTAAATAGCATGCGAAACTAGCTTTATGTGGGAAAAAAATGACATTACCAGAAGTATCTTTTCAGTGTTTTTGAGCGTGTTAGGTAATAAAGCACTAAAAAGCAGGGCAATCTTATTACATTGGAAGAAAACCAACTTTTACCAAGAACTTGTCTTGAATTTTTTTTCAGCTCCTTACATACCAAATCGCTAAAACGCATGCAAAACACTCCTTTATGGAGAAGCAGAAAAACATTACCAAAAAAAAAGTGTTTTGAGTGTTTTTTTTTATCATGTTACCTATAAAAACGCTTAAATACATGCAAAGATCCCCATATTTTGGAAACGAAAGGACATTACGAGAAATGTGTATTATGAATGTTTTTATGTTACTTAAGTGCCAAAACGTTAAAACCTACAAATAACACTCTTTATAAAGAAAAAAAAGTTAAATAAATAAAAAAATAGCATTTTTATTTTTGTGTTATTGATGTTCATAGGTACCAAGATGCCAAAATTCTGCCAAAATTCAGGGAAATTATGTGGAAAAAACATTATCGAAAAAGTTAGTTTTACCTTTTTTTTTTCGGAATTATGTTCCAAACCATAAAGTGTATGCAAAGCCTCCTATCTGATGAAATTTAACGACTTTAAAAGAAATCTGTCTTTTGAGTGTTTTCCTGCATGTTAGGCACCAAAACGATAAATAATATGAAAGTCACTCTATATGGAAATCCAAAACAAAATAACTGAAAACGTGTCTTTTAAAAGACTTACGTAGAAAAACGCTAAAACGGATGCAAACCAACCAATATGAAGAAATAGAATAACATTACCAAAAAAGTATATTTTGTGTGTTTTTGAGCTTGTTACATAAAAAAAAAAAAAAACACGAAAATGGATGCAAAGCACTGTATATAAGAAAAAAAAAGGACATAACGAGAAACGTGTATAATGAGTGTCTTATAGTTTCACCAGAATCAAAAAGCAAAAAACGCAAAAACTCGACTGTATGGAGAAGTTTCTAAGATACCAAAATTCTGAAACTCATGAATAACACTCATAATCAAGAAACAGAACAACCTTACTAAATGTGTGTATTTTGAGTGTTTTTTTACATTCTTAGTTATCAAAACCCCAAATTCCATGCGAAACTAGCTTTATGTGGGAAAAAAATGACATTACCAGAAAAGTGTCTTTGAGTGTTTTTGAGCGTGTTAGGCAATAAAGCATTAAAAAGCAGGGCAATCACATTACATGGGAATAAAACCAACTTTTACGAAGAACTTGCCTTTTAGTGTTTTTGACACACATTTAGTAAGTTTGCTCTGTTTCTGAATTAAGAGTGTTATTTATGAGTTTCAGCATATACACGAGTTTTTGCGTTTTTTGCCTTGTGTTTTTTTTTTTTGAACTATAAAAGATTCATTATACATTTTTCTCGCAATGTCCCTTTGTTTCCCAATATAGAGAGCTTTGTATCCATTTTCGCGTTTTTTTGTAGGTAACAAGCTCAAAAACACTCAAAATATACATTTTTGGTAATGTTTTTCTGCTTCTTGATATAGGTTGGTTTGTATCAGTTTTAGCGTTTTTGTACGTAAAACACTGAGAAGACACGTTTTCAGTAATTTTCTTTTGGATTCTCACATACAGTGAGTTCCTTATTATTTATCGTTTTGGTGCCTAACATGCTGAAAAAGACTCAAAAGACAGATTTCTGGTAAGGTCTTTAATTTCCTCATATGGGAGGTTTTGCATGTCTTTTCAGTGTTTTTGAGCGTGTTACGCAATAAAGCACAAAAAGCCAGGGCTTTTACATGGGACATTACATGGGAATAAAACCAAATTTTGCCAAGAACTGGCCTTTAAGTGCTTTTGAGCTACTTACATACCAAAACGCTAAAACACATGCAAAATACATTTTATGGAGAAATAAAAGAACATTACAAAATACATGTATTTTGAGTGTTTTTGATCATGTTATCTAAAAAAAAACGCTTAAATACATGCAAAGAACCTTGTGTTTAGGAAACGAAAAAACATTAAGAGAAACGTGTATTATGAGCGATTTTTAAGTTCCTTCAGTACCAAAAAAGCTAAAACCCAAAAATAACACTCTTTAGAAAAAAAATAAATAAATAAACAAAAAAAATGGGATTTTTTTTTATGTTATTCATCTTCATAGGTACCGAGATGCCAAAATTATGCCAAAATTCAGGGAATTTATGTGGAAAAAAGAAATTTATCATGAAAGTTAATTATAGCTTTTTTTTCGGATTGTTATGTACCAAACCCTAAAGTGCATGTAAAGCCACCTATATAAGAATGTTAAACGACTTTACCAGAAACCTGTCTTTTCAATGTTTTTCAGCATGTTAGGCACCAAAACGATAAATAATATGTAAATCAGTCAATATGTGAGTCCAAAAGAAAATTACTGAAAACGTGTCTTTTCAGTGTTTTACGTAGAAAAACGCTAAAACGGATACAAACCATCCTATATGAAGAAATAGAATAACATTACCAAAAAGATATATTTTGAGTGTTTTTGAGCTTGTTACCTACTAAAAATGCAAAAATGGATGTACAGATCTCTATATTAGGAAACAAAAGGACATTACGAGAAACGTGTATAATGAGTGTTTTATAGTTTTAAAAGAACCACAAGGCAATAAACGCAAAAACTCGTATTCTTACATATCAAAATGAATAAATGCATGAATAGCACTTTTAATCGATAAACAGAACTACCTTACCAAATTGTGTTTTTTGAGTTTTTTTCACATTTTTAGTTACGAAAATGCCAAATTACATGCGAAACTAGCTTCATGTGGGGGAAAAAAAAATGACATTAGTAAAGTGTCTTTTGAGTGTTTTTCAGCGTGATATGCAACAAAGCACTAAAAAGCAGAACGATCACATTACATGGGTATAAAACCAACTTTTACGAAGAATTTGCCTTTAAGTGTTTTTTAGCCCCTTATATACGAAACCGCTAAAACGCATGCAAAACAAACTTTATGGAAAAACAGAATAACATTACCAAAAACAAGTATTTTGAGAGTTTTTGATCATGTTATGTATAAAAATGCTTAAGTAAATGCAAAGAACATTTTATTTAGGAAACAAAAGGACATTACGCGAGACGTGTATTATGAGTGTTTTTTTTTAAGTTCCTTAAGTACCAAAAAGCTAAAACCCACAAATAACACTCTTTATTTAGAAAATAAAAAAATTAAAAAAATTAAAAATATACTCGTATATATTTTTTTTTCTTATTCATCTTCATAGGTACCGAGATGCCAAAATTCTTAGGGAAATTCAGGGCAATTATGTGATAAAAGATTATTATCAAAAAAGTTAATTTCAGCTCTTTTTTTTTTTCGACTGTTATGTACCAAACCCTAAAGTGCATGGAAAGCCTCCAATATGAGGAAATTAAACGACCTTACCAGAAATCTGTGTTTTGAGTGTTTTTTTTTTAGCATGTTAGGCACCAAAACGATTAATAATAAGGAAATCACTCTATATGGGAATCCAAAACAAAGTTACTGAAAACATGTCTTCTCAGTGTTTTACATAGAAAAACGCTAAAACGGATGCAAAGCAACCAATTTCAAGAAATAGAAAAACGTTACTAAAAGGTATATTTGGAGTGTTTTTGAGCTTGTTATCTACAAAAAAAAAAACGCCAAAATTGATGGAAAGCACTCTGTATTGGGAAACAAAAGGACTTTGCAAGAAAAGTGTATAATGAGTGTTTTATAGTTCAAAAAAACCACAAGGCAAAAAACGCAAAATCTCGTGTATATGGAGAGGTTTCCTAGATACCAAAATGCTAAAACACATGTATAACACTCCTAATTGAGAAACAGAACAACCTTACTAAATGCGTGTATTTTGAGTGCTTTTAACATTCTTAGTTACCAAAATCCCAAATTGCATGCGAAAATAGATTTGTGGGAAAAAAAATGATTTACCAGAAAAGTGTCTTTTGAGTGTTTTTGAGCGTGATAGGCAATAAAGTACTAAAAAGGAGGGCAATCACATTACATTGGAGTAAAACGAATTTTTACCAAGAACTTGCCTTTAAGTGTTTTTGAGCTACTTTTATACCAAAACTCTAAAACGCATGCAAAACACACTTTATGGTG
Source organism: Scylla paramamosain (assembly GCF_035594125.1). NCBI lineage: Eukaryota > Metazoa > Arthropoda > Malacostraca > Decapoda > Portunidae > Scylla > Scylla paramamosain. The sequence goes on from NC_087191.1 coordinate 2,101,459, forward strand.
AAACAGAATAACACTACCAAAAACATGTATTTTGAGTATTTTTGATCACGTTACCAATAAAAACGCTTAAATACATGCAAAGAACACTATTTTTGGGAAACGAAAGGAGATTACGAGAAGCGTGTATTATGAGTGTTTTTAAGTTCATTAATTACCAAAAAGCTAAAAGCTACAAATAAAACTCTTTATTGAGAAAACAGTAAATAAATAAAAAAAATACGATATTTTTATTCTTTCTTATTCATCTTCACAGGTACCGATATGCCAAAATTCAGGCAAAATTCAGGAAATTATGTGAAATTTCAATGTGAAATTATCAAAAAAGTTAAACTTAGCTTTTTTTCGGACTGTTATGTACCAAACCCGTAATATGCATGCAAAGCCACCTATAACGGAAAATAATTAAAGTTCTTTGCCAGAAAACGGTCTTATGAGTGTTTTTCAGCATCTTAGTAACCAACACGATAAATAACATGCAAGTCAATCTATATGGGTATCCAAAACAAAATTACTAAAAACGTGTCTTTTCTGTGTTTTACGTAGAAAAAACGCTAAAACGGATGCAAACCAACCAATATGAAGAATTAAAATAACATTACCAAAAAGGTATATTTTTATTGTTTTTAAATTTGTTACCTACAAAAAACACGAAAATGAATGGAAAGCACTCTATATTCGGAAGCAAAAGGACATTTCGAGAAACGTGTATAATGAGTGTTTTATAGTTTCAGAAGAACTGAAAGGCAAAAAACGTAAAAACTCGTGTATATAGAGAAGTTTCTTACATTCTAAAATCCTGAAACTCTGTAACAACACTCTTTATTGATAAACAGAACAATTTTACGAAATGCGTGTATTTTGAGTGTTTATCACATTCTTAGTTACCAAAACCTCAAATTGCATGCGAAACCAGCTTTATGTGGGTAAAAAATGACATTACTATAAAAAATGTCTTTTGAGTGTTTTTGAGCGTGTTAGGCAATAAAGCACTAAAAAGCAGGGCAAACACATTACATCGGAATAAAACCAATTTTTAACAAGAACTTGCCTTTAAGTGTTTTTGAGCTCCTTATATACCAAAACACTAAAACGCATGCTAAATACACGAAAGGACATTACGAGAAACGTGTATTATGAGTGCTTTTTAAGTTCCTTCAGTACGAAAAGCTAAAACCCACAAATAACACATTTTAGAAAAAAAATAAAATAAATAAATACAAAAATAAAAAAATGGGATTTTTTTTTCATCTTCATAGGTACTGAATTGCCAAAATTCTTTCAAAATTCAGGAAATTTATGTGAAAAAAAAATCATTATCATGAAAGTTAATTATAGCTTTTTCTTCTGATTGTCATGTACCAAAACCTAAAGTGCATGCAAAGCCACCTATATAGGGAAGTTAAACGACTTTACCAGAAACCTGTCTTTTCAGTGTTTTTCAGCATGTTAGGCACCAATACGATAAATAATATGAAAATCAGTCAATATGTGAATCCAAAACAAAATTACTGAAAACGTGTCTTTTCAGTGTTTTACGTAGAAAAAACGCTAAAGCGGATGCAAACCATCCTATATGAAGAAATAGAATAACATTACCAAAAAGATATATTTTGAGTGTTTTTGAGCTTGTTACCTACAAAAAATGCAAAAATGGATGTAAAGCACTCTATATTAGGAAACAAAAGGATATTACGAGAAACGTGTATAATGAGTGTTTTATAGTTTTAAAAGAACCACAAGGCAATCAACGCAAAAACTCCTGTATATAGAGAAATTTTTACATACCAAAATGATGAAATGCATGAATAACACTTTTAATTGATAAACATAACTACCTTACTAAATTGTGTATTTTAAGTGTTTTTCACATTCTTAGTTACAAAAATGCCAAATTACATGCGAAACTAGCTTCATTTGGGAAAAAAAATGACATTACCAGAAAAGTGTCTTTTGAGTGTTTTTGAGCGTGATATGCAACAAAGCAATAAAAAGCAGAATAATCACATTACATGAGAATAAAACCAACTTTTACGAAGAATTTGCCTTTAAGTATTTTTTAACCCCTTATATACCAAACCGCTAAAACGCATGCAAAACAAACTTTATGGAGAAACAGAATAACATTACCAAAAACATGTATTTTGAGTGTTTTTGATCATGTTATCTATAAAAACGCTTAAGTACATGCAAAGAACATTATTTTTGGGAAACAAAAGGACATTACGAGAAACGTGTATTATGAGTGTTTTTATAAGTTCCTTAAGTACCAAAAAGCTAAACCTCACAAATAACACTCTTTATTTAGAAAAAATCAAAAAAAATTAAAAAATTAAATAATTAGGATTTTTTTTTTATTCATCTTCATAGGTACCGAGATACCAAAATTCTGGGAAAATTCAGGGCAATTATATGATGAAAGAATATTATGAAAAAAGTTAATTTCAGCTTTTTTTTTCGGACTGTTATGTACCAAACACTAAAGTGCATGCAAAGCCTCCAATATGAGGAAATTAAACGACCTTACCAGAAATCTGTGTTTTGTGTGTTTTTTTTAGCATGTTAGGCACCAAAACGATAAATAATAAGGAACTCACTCTATATGGGAATCCAAAACAAAGTTACTGAAAACGTGTCTTCTCAGTCTTTTACGTAGAAAAACGTTAAAACGGATGCAAACCAACCAATATCAAGAAATAGAAAAACGTTACCAAAAAGGTTTATTTTGAGTGTTTTTGAGCTTTTTACCTACAAAAACGCGAAAATTGATGCAAAGCACTCTATATTGGGAAAGAAAAGGACATTGCAGGAAAAGTGTATAATGAGTGGTTTATAGTTCAAAAGAACCACGAAGCAAACAAGGTTCGTGTATATGGAGAGATTTCTTAGATACCAAAATGCTGAAACTCATGAATAACAATCTTAATTGAGAAACAGAACAACCTTACTAAATGCGTGTATTTTGAGTGCTTTTCACATTCTTAGTTACCAAAAACCCTAAATTATATGCAAAAATAGCTTTGTGGGGAAAAAAAATGACTTTACCAGAAAAGTATCTTTTGAATGTTTTTCAACGTGATAGATAATAAAGCACTCAAAAGCAGGACAATCACATTACATTGGAATAAAACCATTTTTTACCAAGAACTTGCCTTTAAGTGTTTTTGAGCTCCTTATATACAAAACTGCTAAAACGCATGCAAAACACACTTTATGGAGAAACAGAATAACATTACCAAAACCTTGTATTTTGAGTGTTTTTGATCATGTTATCTATAAAAACGCTTAAATACATGCAAAGAACCTTATGTTTGGGAAACGAAAGGACATTACGAGAAACGTGTATTATGAGTGTTTTTAAGTTCCTTAAGTACCAAAAAGGTAAATCCCACAATTAATTATCTTTATTGAGAAAAAATAAATAAATAAATAAAAAAGAAATAGGATTTATTTTATTTTTTTTATTTATCTTCATAGGTACCGAGATGCCAAAATTCTGTAAAAATTCAGGGCAATTATATGATAAAAGAATATTATCAAAAAAGTTAATTTTAGCTTTTTTTTTTCGGACTCATGTACCAAACCCTAAAGTGCATGCAAAGCCTCCTATATGAGGAAATTAAACGACCTTATCAGAAATCTCTCTTTTAGGTGTAGTTCAGCATGTTAGGCACCAAAACAATAAATAATAAGGAACTCACTCTATATGGTAATTCAAAACAAAATTACTGAAAACGTGTCTTCTCAGTGTTTTACGTAGAAAAACGGTAACACGGAAGCAAACAAACCAATATAAAGAAATAGAAAAACATTACCAAAAAGGTATATTTTGAGTGTTTTTGAGCTTGTTACCTATAAGAAACACGAAAATTGATGCAAAGCACTCTATAATGGGAAAGAAAAGGACATTGCATGAAAAGTGTATCATGAGTGTTTTATTGTTGAAAAGAACCACAGGGCAAAAAATGCAAAATCTAGTGTATATGAAGAAGTTTCGTAGATACCAAAATGCTGAATTTCTTGAATTAATTGAGAAACAGAAGAATCTTATTAAATTGTATGCGAAACCTGCTTTACGTGTGGAAAAAAATGACATTACCAGAAAAATGTCTTTTGAGTGTTTTTGAGCGTGTTAGGCAATAAAGCACTAAAAAGCAGGGCAATCACATTACATTGGAATTAAACCAAATTTTAATAAGAACTTGCCTCATGTTACCAATAAAAACGCTTAAATGACATTACCAGAAAAATGTCTTTTAAGTGTTTTTGAGCGTGATATGCAAGAAAGCACTAAAAAGCAGAAAAAAATCACGTAACTTGGGAATAAAACCAACTTTTACGAAGAACTTGCCTTTGAGTGTTTTTAACTCCTTACATACCAAAACGCTAAAACGCATGTAAAACACCCTTTATGGAGAAACAGAATAACATTACCAAAAATATGTATTTTGAGTGTTTTTGATCATGTTACTTATAAAAACGCTTAAATACATGTAAAGAACCCTATGTTTGTATAAGAAAAGGACATTAAGAAAATCGTGTATTATCAGTGTTTTTAAGTTCCTTAAGTACCAAAAAGCTAAAAAAAAACACAAATAACACTTTATAGAGAGAGAAAAAAAAAGTTACCTAGATACCAAAATTCTGGTAAAATTCAGGGAAATTTTGTAAAAAAATATATTAAAAAAATAATTTTAGCTTTTTTCTGGCGTTATGTACCAAACCCTGAATTGCATGCATAGCCACCTATATTGAGAAATTACTCGACTTTACCAGAAACCTGTCTTTTGAGTGTTTTTTTCAGCAATTTCAACAATATTACTGAAAACGTGTCTTTTCAGTGATTTACGTAGAAAAACGCTAAAACGGATGCAAACCAACCAATATGAAGAAATAGAATAACATTAACAAAAAGATATATTTTGATGTGTTTTTGAGCTTGTCACCTACAAAAAAATGCGAAAATGAATGAAACGTACTCTATATTAGGAAAGAAAAGGATATTACGAGAAACGTGTATAATGAGTGTTTTATAGTTTTTAAAAGAACCACAAGGCAAAAAACTCAAAAACTCGTGTACATAAAGAAGTTTCTTACATACCAAAATCCTGAATCTCATGAATAACACTTTTAATTGAGAAACAGAACAACCTTACTAAATGCCTGTATTTTGAGTGTTCACATTCTTAGTTACCAAAATCCCAAATTCCATGCGAAACTAGCTTTATGTGGGAAAAAAATAATAATACCAGAAAATGTCTTACGAGTGTTTTTGAGCGTGTTAGGCAATAAACCACTAGAAAGCAGGGCAATCACATTACATGGGAATAAAACCAACTTTTATCAAGAACTTGTTTTTAGGTGTTTTTGAGCTCATTACACACCAAAACGCTAAAACGCATGCAAAACACCTTTTATGGAAAAACAGAATAACATTACCAAAAATATGTATTTTGAGTGTTTTTGATCATGTTATCTATAAAAACGCTTAAATACATGCAAAGAACCTTATGTTTGAAAACGAAAGGACATTCCGAGAAATACGTATTATGATTGTTTTTTTAGTTCCTTAAGTACCAAAAAGCTAAAACCCACAAATAACACTCATTATTAAGAAAAATAAATAAATAAAAAAATTAAAAAATAGGATTTTTTTTTTTGTTATTTATCTTCATAGGTACCGAGATGCCAGAATTGTGGGAAAATTCCGGGCTATTATATGATAAAAGAAAATTATCAAAAAAGTTAATTTTAGCTTTTTTTTCGGACTGTTATATACCAAACACTAAAGTGCATGCAAAGCCTCCTGCTATATGAGGAAATTAAACGACCTTTAAAGAAATCTGTCTTTTGAGTGTTTTTCAGAATGTTAGGCACCAAAACGATAAATAAATAAGGAACTCACTCTATACGGGAATCCAAACAAAACTACTGAAAACGTGTTTTCTCAATGTTTTACGTAGAAAAACTCTAAAACGGATGCAAACCAACCAATATAAAGAAAATAGAAAAATAGTACCAAAAAGGTATATTTTGAGTGTTTTTGAGCTTGTTACCTACAAAAAACGCAAAAGTTGATGCAAAGCACTCTATATTAGGAAATAAAAGGACATTGCAAGAAAAGTGTATAATGAGTGTTTTATAGTTCAAAAGAATGAAAAAGCAAAAAACGCAAAAACTTGTGGATATGGAGAAGTTTCCTAGATACCAAAATGCTGAAACTCATGAATAACATTCCTAATTGAGAAACAGAACAACCTTACTAAATGCGTGTATTTTGAGAGCTTTTCACATTCTTAGTTACCAAAACCCCAAATTGCATGCGAAACCAGCTTTATGTGAGAAAAAAATGACATTACCAGAAAAAAGTCTTTTGGGTGTTTTTGAGCGTGATAGGCAATAAAGCACTAAAAAGCAGGGCAATCACATTACATTTGAATAAAACCAATTTTTATGAAGAACTTGCTTTTAAGTGTTTTTGAGCTCCTTATATACTAAGCCGCTAAAACGCATGCAAAACAAACTTTATGGAAAAACAGAATCAAATTACCAAAAACATGTATTTTGAGTATTTTTGATCATGTTATCTATAAAAACGCTTAAATACATGCAAAGAACCTTATGTTTGGGAAACAAAAGGACATTACGAGAAACATATATTATGAGTATTTTTAAGTTTAAGTACCAAAAACCTAAAACCCACTCTTTATTTAGAAAAAAATAAAAAATAAAACGGATTTTTTTTTTTTGTTATTCATCTTCATAGGTACCGAAATGCCAAAATTCTGGGAAAATTCAAGGCAATTATATGATAAGAGAATATTATCAAAAAAGTTGATTTTAGCTTTTTTTTTCGGATTGTTATGTACCAAACCCTAAACTGCATGCAAAGCCTCCTATATAAGGAAATTAAACGACCTTACCAGAAATCAGTCTTTTGAATGTTTTTCAGTATGTTAAGCACCAAAATGATAAATAATAAGGAACTCACTTTATATGGGAATCCAAAACAAAATTACGAAAACGTGCCTTCCCAGTGTTTTACGTAGAAAAACGCTAAAATGTATGCAAACCAACCAATATCAAGAAATAGAAAAAAAAACATTACTAAAAAGGTATATTTTGAGTGTTTTTGAGCTTGTTACCTACAAAAAACGCTAAAATTGATACAAAGCACTCTATATTGGGAAACAAAGGGACATTGCTAGAAAAGAGTATAATGAGTGTATTATAGTTCAAAAGAACAAGAAGGCAAAAAACGCATAAACTCGTTTATATGGAGAAGTTTCCTAGATAAGAAAATGCTGAAACTCATGAATAACACTCTTAATTGAGAAACAGAACAACCTTACCAAATTCGTGTATTTTGAGTTTTTTCATATTCTTAGTTACCAAAAACCCAAATTTCATGCAAAACCAGATTTATGTTGGAAAACATGACATATACCAGAAAACAACATTACGAAAAAACGTTTTTTTTTCTTTTTTTTTAGTTTTTCTGTTTTTTTTTTTTTTTTTTTACGCTAAAACGCATGCAAAACTTCCTTTACGAAGAAACAGAATGTTATTACCAAAAACAAGTATTTTGAGTGTTGTTGAGCATGTTATGTATAATAATAACAACGAAAATGCATGCAAAATAACCTATATAAAGAGCAAAGAACATTGCCAGAGACGTGTTTTGAGCTTCTTAGGTACCAAAACCATAAAACGGATAAATAACACTTTATATGAATGAACAGAGCAACATTACCAAAAACGTGTATATTGAGTGTATTTCACATTGTTAGGTACCAGAACGGCAAAAAGCATGCAATAAAGCCTACATGAGGAGAGGAATCAAGATTTCCAGAAACATGTCTTTTGAATGTTTTGAACGTGTTAAACAACATAACGTTCAAAAAAAAAAAAAACATGAAAATCAACCTATAAGGAAAAACAAAACAACTTTACGAAAAAGATGTCTTTTAAACGTTTTTGAGCTTTTTACATACTAAATCATTTCAACGCATGGAAAACAACCTTCTTGTAGAAACAGAATAATATTACAAAACATAAGTATTTATAGCATTTAAATGCATGCAAAATAACCTATATAGGGAAACGAGAGAATATTATCAGAGACGTGTATTATAAGCGTTACTAAAATTCTAAAACATATTTTATATGGAAAACCAGAACATTAATGAAAATGTGTATTTTGATTGTTTTTACTTTGTTAATTACCATGTAAAATACATGCAAAGCCCCCAATATGAGGAAGCGAAACGACATTATCAGAGACGTGCCTTTCAGTGGTTTTGAGCATGTATGAGACCAAAACGCTAAAAAGCATGGAATTCACCTTTTATGCCAATATATTAAAAAATTACGAAAAACGTGTCCTTTGGGTGTTTTCGATCTTCTTACGTACCAAAAACAATAAAACGCATGGAAAACACACTTTATGGAGAAAGATAATAACATTCCCAAAAACAAGTATTTTGAGTGTTTTTTTTTTCTGCTTGTTACGTACAAAAACATCAAAAGCATAGAAATTATCTTATATGAGGAAACGAAAAGACAATACGAGAAACGTGTATTTATGATTTTTTTCTGCATCTTAGGAACAAAACCTTGAAATAGACTGAACAGCACTCTATATGTATGCATATGCATGGACACAAAATGCATGAAAAGCACACTATATGTGGAAAGAAAATGGCGTTTCCACAAACGTGACTTTTGAGTTTTTATGAGGGTATTATCCAGAAAAACGCTAGAAAACATAAAACATTCTATATACGAAGATAAAACATTATGAAAAACGTGTCTTTTGAGTGATTTAAACTACTTACGTAACAAAACGTTAAAAAGCATGCAAAACACCTCTGTACTGATTCTATCAGTACAGAGGTACTGTTGTTAGGAACTAAAATACTGAAAAGAAAGGAAATAATCCTACATAGTAAAAAAAAAAAAAAACAAGTTTACCAAAAAACGTGCCCTTAAAGTGTTTAGTACTTATGTACCAAAATGTTTAAACACATGCAAAACACCGTTTAAGGAGAAAGAGAATAATATAACTAAAAAACAAGTGTTTTTTTTTTTACTTCGTTTTGTAAAGGAACGCTAAAATACATGGAAATTACCCTATATGGGAAACGAAAGAGCATAACAAGAAACGTGCTCTGAGTGTTTTTTGAGCGTCTTAGGTACCAAGATGCTAAAAGTAATAAATAGCTCTCTAAATGGAAAAACAGAAGAACATTACGAAAAACGTGTATTTTGAGTGTATTTCACATTGTTAGGTACGAAAACGCCAAATTACATGCAAACCCCCATATATGGGGAAAGGAAAAGACATTTACAAAAAAAGCGTCTGACTGTTTATGATCGTGCGAGGGTAAAGAACAATGAAAAGCAAGTAAATCACCCTATATTGGAAAAGAAGACAATATTAACAAAAGTGTCTCTTTTCAGTGTTTTTGAGTTATTTACGTTTCAAAACGATGAAATGCATCCAAAAATCCTCTAATGAAGAAAGAGTTTAACTTAATGAAAAACGTGCATTTTGATTGTTTTTTTTTAAGTTTGTTACGTAGAAAAGGCCAAAATGCATCAAAATTATTCTACATGATGAAACGAAAAGAGATTATGAGAAAAGTTTATTGTGAGAGTTTTTGTACTTTTTAGGCATAAAGAACACTCGATATCGAGCAATAGAACAACGTGTATTTGGAGTGATTTTTTACATTTATGCCAAAATGCATACAAAGCATCTTATATAGAGAAAGAAAAAGGAAATTTTTATAAACTTGTCTCGAGTGTGGAAAGTACCTTATATAAGTAAACGAGAAAAAAAAAAAAATACGGGAAACATGAATTATGAGTGTTTTTGAGAATCTTAGATACAAAATCTCCAAAGCGCCTGAATAGCACTCTATACGGAAAAAAAACTACAATATTACCATAAACGTGTATTTTGAGTGTATTTTACATTGTTGGGTGCCATAACGCCAACACACATAAGAGCACACCATATGGGAAAAAAAATAAAACATTCATATACATATATTTTGAATCTTTATGAGCGTATTAAGCAGAAAAAAAAGCAAAAAGCATATAAAGCACCCTATATAAGAAAAAAAAAACGAGTCTTTTGAGTGTTTTTCATCTAATTATATAACAAAACGGTAAAAGGCATGAAAACACCGTTTCTGGAAAAAAAAATGCTAAAAAAAACAAGTATTTGAAGTGTTTTTGATCTTGTTACGTACAAAAACATCAAAAAGCATAGAAAGTATCTATATGAAGAAACTCCATATGAAGAAACAGAACAACATTACAAAAAAACATATATTTCGAGTGTATTTCACATTGTCAGGTTCTTAAATATCAAAATATATGTAAAGCACCCTATATTATGAAAGAAAATGTTTTTTGAGTTTATGTTTTTTTTTATTTCCATATAATGCTCTGGCAAAACAAATCAACATTAACAATTTTATGCATTTTGAATTTTTTTTCTTTTTCAGTTATTTACGTAGGAAAACGCTAAAACGTATCCAAGACAACCTTCATGAAGAAACAGAACTTTTTACAAATAAACTTGCATTTTGATTTTTTTTTTTAGATTTTTACGTAGAAAAACGCATTTCACATTCACTATATGAATGTGTATTATCGAGTATTATCATTTTTTTTTCCTTTAATATGTATAAACTCAAAAAACGGATGAATAGCACTCTATATGGAGAAAAAAAAAAAACGGAGAAAATGGAGAAACAGAACAATACCGTAAACGTGTATTTTGAATATATTTTACATTCACTATATGAAGAAAAGAAACAAGATTTCTAGAAACATGTTTGTTGAATATTTAGAGCATCCCATATGGGCGAAATGAAACGAGATTTCCAGAAACGTGTCTTTTGAGTGTTTATGAGCGTGCTAGGCACGAAAACGCTAAAAAGTATTGAAAACACCCTATATGGGAAAACAAAATATTCCCTAAAACGTCACTCTTTATTATTTCCAGTTTCTTATGCAACAAAACGCAAAAACGTATGCAAACCACTTTTTATGATGAAACAGAATAACATTAAAAAAAACAAGTCTTATAACTGATTTCATATTATTGCGTAGAAAAACGCAAAAAAAAAAAAATGCTTGGAAAGTATATATATGGAAAGTATATATATGGAAACGAAAACACATTACAGGAAATGTGCATTATGAGTTTTTTTTTTTTTTTGGCTTCTTAGGTATCAAAGCTCTAAAATGCATGACTAGCACTCTATATGGAGAAAGAAAACTATGTAACGAAAAGCATATGTTTTGAGTGTTTTTCACAGTGTTAGGTACCAAAACGTCAAAATGAATGTCTCCTATATGGGGAAACAAAACATTACCAGAAATGTGTCTTTTCAGTGCTTTTTCAGTGTGTAATGCACTAAAATGCTAAAAAGAATTGAATTATCCCAATATGGGAATGCAAAAACACCATTATGTAAAACGAGTCTTTTGAGTGTTTTTGAACTTCTGACGTACCTAATATGCAGGGGAAACACACTTTATGGAGGAACAGTATAACATTACCAAAACAATTATTTTTGAGTGTTTTTGAGCTTGTTACGTAGAAAAAAAATGACATTACGAAGAAAGTGTATTATAGTGTTTTTTTTTTTTTTTTTGCGTTGTTGGTATTATTCGTGAAAATGCGTTAATACCACTCAATATTGAAAAACAAATCAACATATCTAAAAAAAAACATGTATTTTACGTGTTTTCACAAAATCCATAGAATGCCCCTTATATAGGGAAACAAAGACATTCTAAGAAACCTATGTTTTGTGTATTTTTGTGCATATTAACCACCAAAATGCTAAAAATCATGGAAAGCAGCCTATATGGGAACAGATAACTTTAACAAAAACGTGTATTTTGAGTGTTTTCAGCGTTTTACGTATGAAAACCCTAAAACGCATGCAAAAAAAAAAAGAAGCTTTTTAGAGAAACAGATTAACATTAACAATAAGATTTTTTTCGAGCTTGTTATGTACAAATAATGCCAAAAAAAAAAAGCATACAAATTACCCTATTTTGGTATTGTGAGTGTTTCTGAGATTCTTTAGTACCAAAGGGCTGAAATGCATGAACAGCCTTATTACAGAATATTACCAAAAACGTTTATTTTCAGTGTATTTCACAATGTTAGGCACAGAAATGCCAAAATGCATGCAAAGCACACTATATGGGAAAAAGAAATGACATCTCCAGAAACTTGTCTTTTAAGAGTTTATGATCGAGTTAGGCACCAAAATGATAAAAAGCATGGGAAGCAACCTATATTAGGGAAACAAAACAACCTCATAAAACACATCGATTTCGAGTGTTTTTTTTTTTTTAATACCTTATATGGGGGAAGAAAAGGCATTACGAAAACCTTGTATTTTTAATGCTTTTGAGCTTTTTTTGGTACCAAATAAGTAAACGTATTAATATAATTCATCATTACCAAAAACGTATAATTTGTTTTTTTTCAAATTGTTAGGCACCAAATTCCCAAAATGCATGAAAAATATTGCTAAACGAAACGACATTCCTAGAAACGTATCTTTTGAGTGTTTTTTTTACGCAAATTAGGTACCAAAAAGGTAAAAGGCATGGAAAGCACCCTATATGTGAATGGGAAACATCCCCAAGAAGGTTTCCTCTCAGTCTTTTTCAGGTCTTTACGTACCAAATGCTCAAACTTATTAAAAACACCTTTGTTACATAAAAAAAACGTCAAAATGAATGGAAAGTAACCTATATAGGGAAACGAAAGCACATAACGAGAAACGTATTAAGAGTGCTTTTGAGTTTCTTAGGTACCAAAAAAAGTTAATACGTTTGAATAGTACTCCAAATGGAGTGCTATTCAAACTTTACCAAAAACGTGTATTATGAGTGCATTTCACATTCTTAGGTACTAAAACGCCAAAATCCGTGCAAATCATCCTGTATGGGGAAAAGAAACGTTATTTCGAAAAAACGTGACTCTTTAGTGTTTATGAGCGAGTTAGGTACGAAAACGCTAGAAATCATGTACGAGGAAAGAAAACATCTTTACCAAAAATGTGTCTTTTGGGAGTTTTGAGCTATTTACGTAGAAAAAAAAAAGAATGACTACCAAAAACAAGTGTTTTGAGTGTTTTTTTTTTTTTTTAGATTATAACGTACAAGAACGCAAATATCCATAAAAAGTAACATATACTTTGCGAGAAACATGTATTATGAGTGTTTTTATATTCTTAGGTGCCAAAACACTAAAACGCTTGAATAGCACTCTATAACGTGTTTTTTTTAAGTGTGTTTCACATTGTTAGGTACTAAAATGCCAAAATGCCTGAAAAGCACACTATACGGGGAAAGGATACAAGATTTCCAAAAACGTGTCTTTTAAATGTTTATGGGCATGTTTGGCACCAAAACGTTAAAAAGCATGGAAATATGGTAAATATTTCCAAAAAAAAAGTCTCTTTTCAGTGTATTTCAGCTACTGACGCACCAAAACGATAAAACTCGTGAAAAACAATGACCACATAAAAAAATATTATGTTTAACATAATTAGTTATGTTTTTTTTTTATTTTGTTACTTAGTGTAACAAGATTAAAAAGATGTTTTTAATTAGTGTTTTTTATCTTGTTACTTAGAAAAATACCAAAAAAAAAAAGCATGAAAAGCACCCTTTATGAGGAAAGAAAACGAAATTTCCAGTCTGTGTATTATTTATGAGCGAGTTAAACACTAAAACGCTAAAAAGTATGGAAGTCTCATTGTATAGAAACAAGAAAAACGAAATTACAAAAAACGTTTCCTTTGTGTGCACCAAAACGCTAAAAACGCATGCAAAACAATATGGAGGAAAAGAATAACATTACCAAAAACAAGTGTTTTGAGTGTTCTTCAGCTTGTTACCTAGAAAAACGCCAAAATGAATGCAAAGAACCCTATATTGTGAAACGAAAAGACAATACGACAAAGACACTTTACGAATGTTTTTTCAGCTTCTCAGGCGACAAACCATTAAAACACATGAAAAGCACTCAATACGCAGAAACAGAACAATATTATAAGGAACGTAATTTTCAGTTTATTTGATAATCACCAAAACACCAAAATGCACATAAGGAAGGTAAATGATATACCCAGAAACGTGTCTTTTAAGTGTTTATGAGACTGCTTTTCACATTATTAAGTACTAAAACACCAAAATCCATGGAAATCCCCTATATGGGGAAACAAAATTGAATTCCCAAAAACGCGTTTTTTGTTTTGTTTTTGAGCGTGGTAGTCTCCAAAATCGCTAAAAAGGATGGAAATCGTTCTATATGGTAATAGAAAAAGACAATGAGAAAAACATGTCATTTAAATGTTTATTGAACTTCTTATTTACCAAAACTCTAATACGCATGCAGAACACCCTGTATGGAGAAACAGAATAACATTAACAAAAACAATTATTTTGAGTGTTTTTAAGCTTGTTACACACGAAAAAGCCAAAATCCATGCAAAGCACGATATATCTTGAAACAAAATTACATTAAGAGAAACGTGCCATTTCATTTTTTTTTTTTTTCAGCGTTTTAGGGACCAAAACGATAAACTGTACGGAAAGAACTATATAGTGGAATACAAAACTTAACCAAAAACGTATCTTTTGAGTGTTTTTTTTTTATCTTTTTACGTATCAAAACGCTAAAATGCATGCAAAACACCTTTTATAAAAAAAAAAGAATAACATTACCATAAACGTGTGTTTTTGAGCTTTTTACAAAAACACCAAGATGAAAACAAAGAAAGATATGGGAAACGAAACGATATTACAAGAATTGTGTCATAAGTGTTTCTGAATATCTTAGGTACTAAAATGCTAAAACGCGTATATGCCTCTTAATATAGAGTAACAGAACATCTTTGCGAATAACGTCTGATTATTTATTTTTTTTTATTATTATTAGGTACTAAAACGCCAGAATGCATGCAAAGTACCTTTATGGGATAATAAAATGGCATTACGATAAACGTGAATTGTGTTTTTGATCTTCTTAGGTACCAAAACTCTACAGAGCGTAAATAGCACTCTAAGCGTGAAAAAAAACACAAAAAGGTTTATTTTTAGTGCTTTTCACGTTATTAGGTACTAAAAGACTAGAAAACATGCAAAACACTCTATATGGGTAAACTAAATGACATTACGAGAAGCGTGTCTTTTGAATGTTTTTGAGCGTGTTAGGCACCAAAACGCAAAAAAAAATATGGAAATCACTTTATATGGGAATACATAACCAAAAACGTGTCTTTTCATTGTTTATATATTGTTTATATGAACACGCCAAAAACGCTAGCAAACACCCTATAAGAAGAAACAGAATAACATTATCAAAACCGTGGATTTAGTGTTTTTCAGCTACAAACACAAAAAGGCGAAAATCCATGCAAAGAATTGTGATACAAAAACATATTACCAAAAACGTGTATTATAAATGTTACTGACCTCTTTAGGTAACAAAATGCTAAGACGCATAAATATCACTATATATGTACAAACAGAAGAACATTACTAAAAACGTGTTTTGAGTTTTTCTTTTTTTTTACTTTTTTTAGGTGCGAAAACGCGAAAAATACATGCAACAGTTTATATGAGGAAACAAAAGGATATCACCAGACATGTGTCTTTTCAGTTTTCTCAGCGTTTTATTCACGAAAACGTTAAAATGCATGGAGAAGATCCTATAATGGAAAACATAGCAGCATTATTAAAAACGTGTTTTTTTTTTTATTGTTTTTTTATTTTCTTACATATCAAAACACTCTTTATGGAGAAACAATAATAAAAAAATTAAAAAAACGTATATTTTCATTGTTTGAGAAATTGTACCGTACGAAAACACTAAAATGCATGCAAAGCCCGCTAAATGGGAAACGAAACGATATTACAAGAAGCGTGTATTATATGTGTTTCTGAGGTTCTTATGTACCAAAACGCTATAAAGCGTGAATAGCAACTTATGTGGAAAAACAGAAAAACATTACCAAAAACGTCTGTTTTATTTTTATTTATTTATTTATTTATTTATTTTATTTTTTTTTACATTTTTATGTACCAAAATATCAAAATGGAATTAAAGGACTCTATTTTAGGGAAACAAAATAACGTTAACAAACCGCCAAAATGAATGTAAAGCACCTTATATGGGAAACAAAGGATGTTACAAGAATTGTGTCATAAGTGTTTTCGAGCTTAATAGGTACCAAAACTCTAAAACGCGTGAATCGCACTCTGTATGGAGAAAAAGCATATTACCAAAAACGTTTGTCTTGAGCAATTTTTTTACATTGTTAGGTACCAAAACTCCAAAACGCATTCATAGCACTCTATATAGGGAAAGGAAATGACATTACCAGATACGTGTGATTCGAGTGTTTTTAAGCGTGTTGGGCACCAAAACGCTAAAAAAGTATGGAAGTCATTCTGTATGCGAATAAAAAAAATATAAAAAAATACGAAAAACGTTTTTTTTTTGAGAGTTTTGGTACTTCTTACGTAGCAAAACGAAAAAGTTTATGTTATGAAAAACACACTTTATAAAAAAAATATAATACCATTACCAAAAACAAGTATTTAGAATGTTTTTTTTTCAGCTTTTTACATAGAAAATTGCCGCAAATACAAAATACTCAATATGGAGAAAAAAAGCCATTAAGATTAACGTATTATGAGTGTTCTTCAGCATATTAGATAATATACCGCGAAAACGCGTTGTTACCACTCTATATTTAGAAACAGAACAACATTGCCAATAATCATGGAAATTGAGTGTTTTACACATTGATAGATACCAAACGACAAAATGCATAGGAAAAAGCCATTTATATTGAAAAAAAAAAATGAAACTATATTTCAAAAAACATTACCAATATGAGTATTTTTTTGCTTGATAGACACCAAAACGGGAAATGAAAATGCATTACGAGAAACGTGTACTATGTGTTTTTAAGATTCTTCGGTACCAAAACGCTAAAACTCTTGAAGAGCATTCAATATGCAGAATCAGAATAACAATATAAAAAACGACGATTTTCAGTGTATTTCACATTGTTAGATACGAAAACGCCAAGATGCAGGTAAAGCACCTTATATGGGTAAAAGAATGGACATTACTAGAAATGTGTCTTTTGAGTGTTTATGAGAGTGTTAGGAACGAAAATGCTAAGAAGAAGAAAAAGTATCCTATATATGGAAACAAATCAAGTTTACAAAAAACGTGCTCTTAAAGTGTTTGGTATTTACGTACCAAAACGATAAAACACAAGTAAAACACCGTTTATGGAGAAAAGAATAACATAACTAAAAACAAGCATATTGGGTGCTTTGAACTTCTTACATAAACGAACATCAAAATACATGGAAATTATCCTATATGGGAAACGAAAGAACATTACGAAAAACGTGCATTATGAGTTTTTGAGCGTCTTAGGTACCAAAATGCTAAAAGTAATGAATAGTACTCTTTATGGAGAAACCGAAGAACATTACCAAAAACGTGTATTTTTTGTGTATTTCAGATTTCAAATTTCACATTTCACATTTCACCAAAACGCCATAATGCATGCAAACCACCCTATATGGGGAAAGAAAAAGAGATTTCTATAAAACTGTCTGAGTGTTTTATGATCGTTCGAGGGTCAAAACAATTAAAAGCAAATTAAGCACCCCATATGGGAAAAGAGAACAATATTACCAAAAACGTCTCTTTTCAGTGTTTTTGTGTCATTTATGTATCAAAACGCTGAAATGTATCCAAAAAACTTCTAATGAACAAAGAGTATAACTTAATGAAAAACGTGTATTTTGATTGTTTTTTAGTGTTACGTAGAAAATGACAAAATGCATCCAAATTACTCTACATGATGAAACGAAAAGACATTATGAGAAAAGTTTGTTGTGAGAGTTTTTGTACTTTTTAAATATCAAAGTGCAAAAACACATGAAAAGCACTCTATATCGATAAATAAAACATTTAAAAAACGTGTATTTGGAGTGTTTTTTTTTTCCATTGTAATGTATCATAACGTCACATTACATATAAAGCACCTTTTATGAAGAAAGGAAAAAAAAAACGAAATTTCCAGAAACTTGTCTTTTGAGTTTTTATGAGCGTTATAGACAGCAAAAAAGTTAAAATGCACTAAAATCACCCTATAAGGGAATACAAAACATTATTACAAAAAAAACAAGTCTTTTGAGTGTTTTGAACTTCTTTCGTACCAAAACGTTAAGACGAATACAAAACACCCTTTGTTAAGAAAGAAAATACAAGTTATTAAAAATAAACATGTATTTAAAGTGTTTTTGAACATGTTACGTACAAAAACACGAAAAAAAAGGATGAAAAATACTCTACATAAAGATCCAAAATGAAATTACCAGAGACGTGCATTACAAGTATTTTGAGTTTCTTAGTCACCAAAACGTTAAAACACATGAATAGCACTTTATATGGAGGAACAGAGCAACCTTGCGATAAACGTCTATTTTGAGTTATTTCATATGGTTAGGTACCAAAGCGCCAAAATGCATGCAATAAACCCTACATGAGGAAAGGCAACAAATTTTCCAGAAACTTGCTTTTTCTTAGTTTTTTTTTTTTTTAGCGTGTTGTGCATAACGCATAAAAAAAACGCATGGAAAGAAAAAAAAACATGGAAAAAAGAGTCTCGAGTGTTTTTGAGCTTCATACGTACTAAATCGCTAAAACGCATACAAAATAACCTTTATAGAGGATTAGAATATTGCAAAAAAAAAAAAAGAGTATTTTGAGTGTTTTTGAGATTATTATTAAAAAAAAAATAACGCCAAAAATGCATGCAAAATACCCTATATGGGGAAACGAAAGAGAATTACCAGAGACGCGTATTATGAATGTTATTAAGCATCTTGGGTGCCAAAACTGTAAAATACATGAATATGCATTTTATCTATATGGAAAACCAGAACATTACCGAAAATGTGTATCTTGAGTGTTTTTCACATCGTTAGCAACCAAAACGCAAAAATTCATTCGAAGCCTCCTATAAGGGGAAAGGTTTTCCCCATCCCCATAATTTCCATGCATTTTAGCTTAATAGTGCGTAACACGCTCTAAAACACTCAAATGACACGTTTCTGGAAAATTTGTTCCCTTTCCTAATGTTGGGTTTATTGCATCCATTTTTGGCGTTTTGGTACCTTACAATGTGAAATACATTACCAGAAAAGTGTCTTTTGAGTGTTTTGGAGCACGTTCGGCACAAAAAACGCACCAAAAAGCATGGAATTCACCCTGTTTGGTAATACAAAGCAATATTACGAAAAACGTGTCTGTTGAGCGTCTTTGATCTTCTTACGTGCCAAAACGCTAAAATGCATGCAAAGCACACTGAAAAATTATAAAAAAAGAAGCAATTTGAGTGTTTTTTGAGCTTCTTACTTACAAAAACGTCAAAAAGCATGGAAAATACCTTATATAAGTAAATAAAAAAAAATCCGAGAAATGTGTATTATGAGTGTTTTTAAACATCAAGTACAAAAACTTGAAAGCACTTGAATAGCACTCTATATGGAGAAACAGAACAATATTACCAAAAACGAGTATTTTGAGTGTATTTCACATTGTTGGGTGCCATAACGCCAAAATGTATGAGAGCACACTATATGGAAAAAAAAAAAAAGACATCCACAAACATCTATTTTGAGTCTTGATAAACGTATTATGCAGAAAAAGTAAAAAAAAAAATAAAAAAAAATAAATAAAAACATAAAACACCTTATATACGAAAAGAAAAAAAAAGACCAGAAATGTGTCTTGAGTGTGATCTACTTATGTAACAAAACAGTAAAACGCATGAAAAACACTGTTTCTGTAAAAAAACAACATTAACATTACCAAAAACAAATATTTTAAATGTTTTTGACATGTTATGTACAAAAACGTCAAAAAGCATAGAAAGTATCTATATGAAGGAACTCTATATGAAGAAATAGAACAACATTACCAGAAACATGTATTTGGAGTGTATTTAACATTGTCAAGTTCCAAAATGTCAAAATGTACGTAAAGCTTCCTATATTGGGAAAGAAAAAATAAGATTTTAAAAAATGTGTCTTTTGAATGTTTATCAGTATGCTAGACACAAAAACGTTAAAAAAGCATGAAAAAGCACCCTATATGAGAGAGCAAAAACAACATTACCAAAAAGGTTTCTTTTTAGCTTTTTGAGCTAAGTACGTACGAAACGCTAAAACGCCTGGAAAGTACACTTTATGCAGAAACATGATGATATTACCCCTCCCCAAAAAAATATTGTTTTGAGCTTGTTGCGTAGAAAACGCAGCAATGCTTGGAAAGTAAACGAAAACACTTAACAAGAAACGTATATTATTACTGTTTTTGAGCTTCTTTATTACCAAAATTCTAAAACCCATAACTCTATATGGAGAAACAGATCAACATTACCAAAAACTTGTATTTTGTGTAAATTCCTCAATGATAGATAGCAAATCCTACATGTTGAAGGGAAACGAGATTTCCAGGAACGCGTCTTTTTTGTGTTTATGAGCGTACTAAGCACCAAAACAATGAAAAGTATGAAAAACACCTTATGTGAGAAAACAAAACATTACCAAAAACGTCTCTTTTCAGAGTTTTTGAACTGTTTACGTACCAAAACTCTAAAACTAATGCAAAACACCTTTTATGAAGAAACAGAAAGACATTACGCAAAAGAAATATTTTGAGTGTTTCGGATCTTCTTAGGTACTTTCCATACATTTTGGCTTAAGAAAACGCCAGAATGTATGGAGAAACGAAAATACACTACGAAAAACATGTATTATGAGTATTTTTGAACTTCTTAGGAATCAAAACGCTAAAACGTATGAATAGCTCTCTATATGGAGAAACAGAATATTACCAAAAAAAAAAAAAAAAAAAATTTGTGTTTCCACGTTATTAGGTGCAAAAAGGCCAAAATGCATGCAAATCCTACTTTATGGGAAAACGAAGAGACATTGTAAGAAATTTGTCTTTTGAGTGTTTTTGAGAATCTTAAGCACAAAAAGCTAAAAAGCATGGAATTTACCCTATAATTTACCCAAAACAATATTACGAAAAAAATTGTCTTTTTTTTCACTGTTTTTTAAATTCTTATGTAACAAAACGCTAAATGGCATACAAAACACACTTAATGGAAAAATACAATAACATTATCAAAAACAATTATTTTTAGAGTTTTAACTTATTACGTACAAAATCGCTAAAATGCATGCGAAGTACCCTATATGGGGAAACAAAAAAGACATTACGAGAAACAAGGATTACTCGTATGAGAGTTTTTGAGCTTCTTTGGTAACAAAACGCTAAAAGACATGAATAGTATGCTATACTGGGAAACAGAACCACATAACACAAAACGTGTATTTTCAGTATATTTAACGTTGTTAGGTATAAAAATGCAAAATAAATATATGCAAAGCACCCTCTATGTGGAAAGGAAACTAGATTTCAAGAAACTAGTCTTTTGAGTGTTTATGAGCGTGTAAGGCACCAAAACGCTAAATAGCATCTAAAGCACCCTATTTGGAAAAGAAAAAAAAAATTGTGATTTTTCAGTGTTTTGAACTACTCACGTACCAAACCGGTAAAGCGCATGCAAAATACCCTATATGGAGTAAGACAATAAACAGGTATTTTGTGTTTTTCAGCTTGTTATGTACAAAAAGACATCATAAAAACGTGCATTATGAGTGTTTCTGATCTTCCTAGGTACTAAAACACGAAAACGCATGAGAAGCAGTTTATATATAAGAAAAATAAAAAATGAAGGAAAACAGAACATCACAAGAACCGTGTATTTTAAGAGTATTTCACTATGTGAGATAACAAAATGCCAAAATGCATGCAAAGCATCCTATATTGGGTCAGAAAACGAGATATAAAAAAAAAATGTATCTTTTGAGTGTTAATGAGCGTGTTGGGCACCAAAATGCTGAAAAACATAGAAAACACTCAATAAATGTAAAAAAAATGTCTTTTAATTGTTTTTTTTTTTATCGCATTACATACCAAAATGCTGAATATTATTACTGCATAGAAAATACACTAGATGGGGCAACGAACACATATAAGAAACGTGTATTAAGAGTGTTTTAGAGCTTCTTAGGTATCAAAAATGCTAAAACGCATGAATAACACTCTATAAGAAGAAACAGAACATGAACAAAAACGTGTACTTTGAGTGTTTTTCACATTATTAGATACCAAAATGCCAAAATGCATGCAACGTCTACTATATGAGGAAACAAAACGACATTACCAGATGTGTCTTTTGATTGTTTATGAGCGTGTTAGGCATCTAAAAGCTATAAAACATTAAGTTCACCCTATATGGTAATAGAAAACAAGTTTAAAGGATTAACTTTTAAGTGTTTTGAACTTCATACATAACAAAAACGCTAAAACGCATGTAAAACACACTTTATATAAAAACATAATAGCATTAGTAAAAAGAAATATTTTCGAGTGATTCTGAGATTGTTTTAGAAAACTCCAAAATACATAAAAAATTACACCATAATTACGTCATAATGTATGCAGTCCCCTATATGAGGACACAAAAAGACATTTCGAAAGCGTATATTATGAGTGTTCTTGAGCTTTTTGGGTATCATATCACTAAAATGCATGAAAAAGAATTCTATATATAAGAAAACATTACATAAAACGTGTAATTTGAGTGTGTTTTACTTTGGTAGTACTTAAACTTGAAAATAACTCCAAACAGAAAAATAAAAAAAATAAATAAATAAAAATCCTCTTCCAGGAGAAACACAATAACATTATCAAAATCAAGTATTTAACGTGTATTTGAGTGTCCAAAAACACCAAAATGCATTGAGAGTATATTTCTAAACAAAATGACTTTACGAGAAACATGTAATAGGAGTGTTTTTTGAGCTTCTTAGGTACAAATACGCTAAAACTTATGAATAGCATTCTATACGGAGAAACAGAACAACATTAACAAAAAAAGGTGTATTTTTAATGTCTATTACATAGGTACTATAACTTGAAAATGCCTGAAAAGCCTCTAAAAGGGGAAACGAAACGAAATTACCAGAAACGTGTCTTTTATTTATTTTTTTTAATTCTTTGCCTCTTAGGCACTAAAACACTAAATAGCCTGGAAATCAATCTTTATGGGAAAAAAAATAATAATACAAAAAATCATCTGAGTGTTTTAAACTTTTTACATAGCAAAGCGCTAAAACGTACTCTATGAGGGAAAACGGAAAGACATTACGAGAAACTTATATTATTTTTTATTTTTTATTTTTTGTTTTACGTTCTTAGGTACCAAAAACAACATAATAAGTGTTAATATCACTGCATGTGGGGAAACAGAACAACATTAACAAAAATGTGCATTTTGAGTGTTCTTACCTAAAACGCTAAAATGCCGGCAAAGCCTTTCATACAAGGAAACGAAACGGCCTTACAAGAGACATGTTTTTTAAATGTATTAGAACGCATTAAGCATTAAGAAGCATGGAAATCATCCTCTATGGGAATACAAAACAGCAAAAACGCGTGCATTGAATGTTTTTGAACTTCTTATGTACCAAAATGTTAAAATGCATGCAAAAAATACGCTATGTAGAAACAGAATAATATTATCAAAAATAAGAATTTATAGTTTTTCAGCTTGTTACGTAGAAAATGCAACAATGCATGCAAAGTACCCTTAATGCGGAAAAGAACACACATTACGAGAATCGTGTATTATGAGGGCTTTTGAGCTTTTTATTTTCCAAAACGTTAAAACACATGAATATATGGAGAAACAAAATAACATTACCAAAAACATATATTTTAAGAGTATTTCACAGTAAGGTACCAAAACGCCGAAATGTATGCTATGCACCCTATATGGGAAAAGGAAACGAAATTTCGAGAATCGTGTCTCTTGAGTATTTGTGAACGTGCTCGGCACCAAAATGCAAAAAAAAAAAAAAAAAAAAGCATTTAAAATATCTTATCTGGGAATACAAAAAAGCATTACCAAATATGTCATGATTATTTTCAGCTGCATATGTACAAAAACGCTAAAACGACTGCAAAACGCTCCTTATGGATAAAAAGAATAACATTACCAAAAATAAGTATTTTCAGTGTTTTTTTTCCACCATGTTACGTAGGAAAGCATCAAAAATGCATGCAAGCATGAAGAGAGGAAAGGTCACTATGAGTGACTTGTATTAAGTGTTTTCTTTTTTTTTTATGTACCTAAACAGTAAAGCGCATGAACAGCACTCTATACAGAAAAACAGAACATTACAAAAAATAAAAGTATATTTTGAGTGCACTTCTCATTATTAAGTACCAAAATCCCAAAATACATGCAAAACAACCTATATAATGATAAAAAAAACATATCCAGAAACTAGTCTTTACATTTTTTTATGAGCGTGATAGGCAAAAAGCATGAAAAGAATCATATATTAGAAAGAAAATATTACCAAAAACATGCGTTTTCAGTGATTTTGAGCTACTTACGTACTAAATCGCTAAAACCCATAGAAAACCCATGTGTGTGTGTGTGTGTGTGTGTGTGTGTGTGTGTGTGTGTGTGTGTGTTTTAGCGTATGAGGCACCAAAACGATAAAAATCATAAAAATCATTCTATTTGGGAACAAAAAAAAAAAAAGCTTCCAAAAACAGTGTCTTTTCAGTGTTTTTGAACTTATAATGTACCAAAACGCTAAAATGCATGCCTTTTATAAAGAAGGAGAATAACCTCACGAAAAAAAGTGTTTTTAATGTTTTTGCTAAGCTTCTTACGAAGAAAAATACAAAATTCAGGAAATCTATCCTATATGGGAAAATGAAATAACATTACAAGAGAAGTGTATTAAGACCGTTTTTTTTTTTTTTTAGTTTCTTAGGTGCCAAAAAGCTAAAACGCATGAATAGCACTCTGTGTGAAGAAACAAATTAATATTACTAAAAACGTTTATTTTCAGTATATTTCACACGGTTAGATATCAAAACACCAATATGCTTGCAAAGCACCATATATGTCGAAAAGAAACGACATTTCCAGAAACATGTCTTTTTAGTGTTTATAAACGTGTTAGGCACAAAACGCACCAAAAGTACCCTACATGGAGAAACAAAGCACTTAATGGAGAGAGATAATACCATTAACAAAAATAAGTAGTATGTTTTTTTCAGCTTCTTTTGTTCAAAAGCGGAAAAAAAAATACATAGAAAGTTCCTTTGTATGAGGAAGAAGACATTACGAGAATTGTGCATTTTGAGCTTCTTTTTTTTGTGTGTGTGTTCTTTTTGTATGTGTTTTGAGCTTCTTAGATACCAAGACGCTAAAAGGCATAAATAAAACTATATATGTAGAAAAAAAAAAACATTACCAAAAAGTTTATTTTGAGTATTTTTCACAATGTTCGATACCAAAACACCAAAATGCGTACAAAGCACTTAATATGGAGAAATGAAACTACATTAACAAAAAGTTGTTTTGACCCCCAAAACGCTAAGATAAATAGAAGGCACCCCTATATTGGATACAAAATAATATTACGAAAAATGTTCCTTTTGAGTGATTTGTATTTTTGAGCTAACGTACCAAAACGCTAAAAATAACTGCAAAACAAAGTTTATGGAGAAACGAGATAATATTACCAGAAAACGTTTATTTTCAATTTTTTGAGCTAATTACGTACAAAATACCAAAATCCATGGAAAGTAGTGTATTTCAGAAAAAAAAAAAAGATATTAAAAAAAAACGTGTTTTATATGTTCACGACCTTCGTAAGTAGCAAAACGCCGAATCGCATTAAGGAGAAAAAGAATAGCTTTTTTTTTTTCTAAGAACTCTGTTTTCAGTGACTTTTGCATTGTTAAGTACCAAAAAAAGCTAAATGCTTGCAAAGCACTCTATATAAGAAAAGGAAAGAACATTACGATAAACGTGTTTTTGAGATTCTTTATGTACCAAAACTCTAAAACGAGTGAATAGCACTACATATGGAAAAACAGAACATTTCATATAATAACGACAAAATGCATGGAAAAACCCTATTTGAGGTAATGAAAGAACATTACTAGGATAAGTATTATGAGTGCTTTGGATCGTCTTCGTTACTAAAACGATAAAACTCATGAATAATACTCTATCTCAGAAAGACAACAACATTATCAGCTGTTTTTTACATTCTTAAATATCAAAACGCCAAGATGCATGCAAAGCACCCTCAATTATGAATTCAAATTTCATTAACATAAACATGTCTTTTGCGTGTCCTTTAAAAGCACAAGAACACTAAAAGGAATGTAAAAAAAACTTAGTATGGGAAAAAAAATATGAAAATGTGTGTTTTGAGTGTTTTTTAACTACTTACGTATCGAAACAATAAAACACTTGCAAAACAACTTTTTATAGAGAAACTATAACAATATTAAAAAAAAACGTGCATTTTCTGTGTTTTTCATCTTGTTACAAAACTGCAAATATGTATTGAAAGTACATTTCACCGGAAAACGAAAGAACATTACGAGAGGCGTATATTTTTAGTGTTTTTGAAGCTTCATAGGTACCAAAAAGCTAAAACGCATGAATAACACTCTATATGGAGAAAAAGAATAGCAATACAATAAATGAAACGGGGGGAAATTTGGAAAATGAAAAGACATTACGATCATGTTTTAGGAGTATTTTTTTAGTTTCTTAGATACAAAAAAAGCAAAAAAGCTTTGAATTGCACTCCATATGAAGAAACAACAATATTACCAAGAATGTGTATTTTGAGAGTTTTTTATACAGTTAAGTATGAAAACGCCAAAATGCATGCATTGTGCTCTAAATGGGGGGGGGGAAACACCATTTAGAGAAACATATCTTTTGAGTATTTTGTGCATGTTAGACAACAAAGCTTGGAAAGCACTCTATACTGGAAAACAAAACAAGTCTTTAGAAATATTTTGAGCTATATACATGCCAAAATGCAAAAACGCACGCATAACACCCCTTATGGAGACAGAGTAACATTACCAAAAACAAGTTTTTTTTTTTCATTATCTTTGAGCAAGTTACATAAACACAAAAAAATGCATGTAAAGAAACCAATATAGGAAGAGAGAGAGAGAGAGAAAAAAAACAAAAAACATTACGTGAAGCGTGTATTAAAAATATTTTTGAGCTTCTCAAGTACTGAAAAGCTAAAACGCATGAATAATTCTCTATTTGGAAAAAAAAAATAAAAAATAACAGTACAAAAAAAAATGTATTTAAAGTGTATTTCACACTGTTAGGTACCAAGAAGCCAAAATGCATGTAAATCACCTTATATGGAGAAAGGAAACATTTTAAGTAACGTGATTGATGAGTAATTATGGACATGTTAGGCACCAAATCGCTAAAAAGCATTGAAAGTACCATATGTGGAAAAACAATACATTATTACCAAACACTTATCTCTCAGTGTTTTTAAGCTACTTATGTACCAAAACGCTAAAACGCAGGCAAAACACCTTTCATGGAGAAAAAGCATAACTTTACCAAAAAACGTGTATTTTCAGAGTTTTTCAGCTTGTTACGTACAAAAATTCTAAAATGCACGGAAAGTACTATATATGGGGAAAGAAAATGATATGAAGAGAAACGTGGATTATGAGAGTTATTTTCTTAGGAACCAATACGTTAAAATCCATGAATGTATCCTCTGTATGGCGAAACAAGTCTTTATTACCAAAGACGTATTTTTTTTTTTTTTCCATTGTTAGGCACCAAATGCCAAAATGTATGCAAAGCCTCCTATGTGGGGAAAGGAAACGATATTAACAGAAACGTATCTTTTGAGAGTTTTTCAACGTGTTAGGCACAATAAATGTTAAAAAGCATAGATGTCACCTCGTTTGGAAAAATAAAACATCAGCAAAAATGTGTCTTTTCACTGTTTTTGAACCACTTATATATCAAAACGCTGAAACGCATGCGAAACACCTTTTATAGAGAAACATAATACCATAACTCAAAACAAGTATTTTGAGTCTTTTTCACTTTGTTAGGTACCAAGAAGACAAAAAAAGTATACAAAACATCTTATATTGGAAAAAAAAAAAACGAGATTTCCAGAAACATTACTTTTGAGTGTTTATGACCGCGCTAGGAACCAGAAATACTAAAAAGCATGAAAAAAAAAACACCTTATAAGTATAGCAAAAACAAGTTAAACAAAAAAAAGTCTCGTTTTAGTGTTTTCACCTATTTATCAAAACACTAAAACGTATGGAAAACGCCCTTCATGGAAAAAGTATATTTCTATTAAAAACGTGTATTTGGGGTGTTTTTCAGTTTGTTAAGTAGAAAAAATACGTGAAAAGTACTGTATATGGGGAAAAGAGAAGCCATTTCGAGGAACTTGTGTTAGATAAGTTTTTGAGCTTCTCATTTACCAAAACGCTAAAACGCACGAGTAGCACTCTTGATGCAGAAACAAAAACACAAAAAAAGACATATTTGAAATGTATTTCACATTCTTAGTTACCAAAACGCCAATATCCATAGAAAGCATCCTAAATGGAGAGAGTTAATGAAATTTCCAGAAACGTGTCTTTCGAGTGTTTTTGAGCTTGCTAGGCACCGAAACGTCAAAAAGCATGGAAAAAAAAAAAACCCTAAAGTGCATACAAAACCACCTATATGGGGAAATCAAACGACTTTGCCAGAAAACTGTCTTATGAGTGTTTTCAGCATGTTAGGCACCAAAACGATAAATAACATGGAAATCACTCTATATGGGAATCCAAAACAAAATTACTGAAAACGTGTCTTTTCGGTGTTTTACGTAGAAAAACGCTAAAACGGATGCAAACCAACCAATATGAAAAAAAAATAGAATAACATTACCAAAAAAGGTATATTTTGAGTGTTTTTGAGCTTGTTACCTACAAAAAAGGTCAAAATGGATGCAAAGCACTCCCTATTGGGAAACAAAGGGACATTACGAGAACCGTGTATAATGAGTGTCTTATTATTTTCGAGCAAAAGAACTTGTGGTTCACAAGAACCACAAGACAAAGAACGCAAAAACTCGTGTATATAAAGAAGTTTCTTAGATACCAAAATGCTGAAACTCATGAATAACAATCTTAATTGAAAAACAGAACAACCTTACCAAAACCGTGTATTTTCAGTGTTTTTCACATTCTTAGCAAAATCCCAAAGAGCATACGAAACTAGCGTTATGTGGGAAAAAAATGACATTACCAGAAGTGTCTTTTGAGTGTTTTTGAGCGTGTTACGCAATAAAGCACTAAAAAGGAGGGCAATCACATTACATGGGAAGAAAAAATACTTTGACCAAGAACTTGCCATTATGTGTTTTTCAGCTCCTTACATACCAAAACGCTAAAACGCATGCAAAACACTCCTTTATGGAGAAGCAGAAAAACATTACAAAAAACATGTGTTTTAAGTATTTTTGATCATGTTACCTATAAAAACGCTTAAATACATGCAAAGAACCCTATCTTTGGGAAACGAAAGGACATTACGAAAAACGTGTATTATGACTGTTTTTAAGTTTTTTTAAGTACCAAAACGTTAAAAACCCACAAATAACACTCTTTAAAGAGAGAAAAAAAAACATTTTTTATTACTTTTCATAAGTACCGAGATGCCAAAATTCTGCCAAAATTCAAGGAATTTATATGAAAAAAAGAACTATCAAAAAAGTTAATTATAGCTTTTTTTCGGATTGTTATTTACCAAACCCTAAAATGCATGCAAAGGCACCTATATGAGGAAATTAAACGACTTTACCAGAAACCTGTCTTTTCAGTGTTTTTCAGCATGCTAGGCACCAAACCGATCAATAATATGGAAGTCAGTCAATATGTGAATCCAAAACAAAATTACTGAAAACGTGTCTTTTCAGTGTTTTACGTAGAAAAAACGCTAAAACAGATGCAAAGCAACGAAAATGAAGAAATAGAATTACCAAAAAGTTTTTTTTTCAGTTTTTACCTACAAAAAACGCGAAAATAGATGTAAAAGCACTCTATATTGGGAAGCAAAAGGACATTTAGAGAAACGTGTATAATGATTGTTTTATAGTTTCACAAGAACCACAAGACAAAAAACGCAAAAACTCGTGTATATAGAGAAGTTTCTTACATACCAAAATGCTAAAACTCATGAATAACACTTTTAATTGAGAAACAGAACTACCTTGCCAAATGTGTGTATTTTGAGTGTTTTTCAAATTCTTACTT
Source organism: Scylla paramamosain (assembly GCF_035594125.1). NCBI lineage: Eukaryota > Metazoa > Arthropoda > Malacostraca > Decapoda > Portunidae > Scylla > Scylla paramamosain. The sequence goes on from NC_087191.1 coordinate 2,131,820, forward strand.
ACGAAAATCCCAAATTACATGCGAAACTTGCTTTATGTGGGAAAAAAAATGACATTATCAGAAAAGTGTCTTTTCAGTGTTTTTTTTTTAGAGTGATATGCAACAAAGCACTAAAAAGCAGAATAATCACATTATATAGGAATAAAACAAACTTTTACGAAGAACTTGCCTTTAAGTGTTTTTAACTCCTTACATACCAAAACCCTAAAACGCATGCAAAACACCCTTTATGGAGAAACAGAATAACATTACCAAAAATCATGTATTTTGAGTGTTTTTGATCATGTTACCTATAAAAACGCTTAAATACATGCAAAGAACCCTATGTCTGTGAAACGAAAGGACATTACGAAAATCTTGTATTATGATTGTTTTTAAGTTCCTTAAATACCAAAAAACTAAAACCAACAAATAGAGAAAAATTAAATAAAAAAAATAGAATTTTTTTTTTATTATTCATCTACATAGGTATGAAGATGCCAAAATTCAGGCAAAATTCAGGGAAATTATGTAAAAAAAACGTTACAAAAAAATTTTTTTTACCTTTTTTCCGGAATTATGTACCAAACCCAGAAGTGCATGCAAAGCCACCTATATGACTTAATTGCACTTTACCAGAAATCTGTCTTTTGAGTGTTTTTCAGCAATTTCAACAATATTACTGAAAACGTGTCTTTTCAGTGATTTACGAAGAAAAACGCTAAAACGGATGCAAACCAACCAATATTAAGAAATAGAATAACATTACCAAAAAGATATATTTTGAGTGTTTTTCAGCTTGTTACCTACAAAAAATGCGAAAATGGATGGAAAGCACTCTATATTGGGAAACAAAAGGACATTACGAGAAACGTGTATAATGAGTGTTTTATAGTTTCATACGAACCACAAGGCAAAAAACGCAAAAGCTCGTGTATATAGAGAAGTTTCATACATACCAAATTGCTGAAATGGATGAATAACACTTTTAATTGAGAAACAGAACTACCTTACCAAATGTGTGTATTTTGAGTGTTTTTCACATTCTTAGTTACGGAAATCCCAAGTTACATGCGAAACTAGCTTTATGTGGGAAAAAAAAAAGATATTACCAGAAAAGTGTCTTTTGAGAGTTTTTGAGCGTGATAGGCAATAAAGCACTAAAAAGGAGGGCAATCACATTATATTGGAGGAAAACATATTTTTACTAAGAACTTGCCTTTAAGTGTTTTGAGCTCCTTATATACCAAAACACTAAAACGCATGCAAAACACTCTTTATGGTGAAACAGAATAACATTACCAAAAACATATATTTTGAGTGTTTTTGATCATGTTACCAATAAAAACCCTTAAATACATGCAAAGAACACTATTTTCAGGAAACGAAAGGAGATTACAAGAAACGTGTATTATGAGTGTTTTTAAGTTCATTAATTACCAAAAAGCTAAAAGCCACAAATAACACTCTTTATTGAGAAACAATAAATAAATAAAAAAAAATACAATATTTTTTTCTTTCTTATTCATCTTCACAGGTACCGAGATGCCAAAATTTGGGCAAAATTCAGGAAATTATGTGAAATAAGAACATTATCAAAAAAGTTAAATTTAGCTTTTTTTTCGGACTGTTATGTACCAAACCCCTAAAGTGCATGCAAAGCCACCTATATGGGGAAATTAAACGTCTGTGCTAGAAAAAGGTCTTATGAGTGTTTTTCAGCATTTTAGGAACCAACACGATAAATAACATGGAAGTAAATTTATATGGGAATCCAAAACAAAATTACTAAAAACGTGTCTTTTCGGTGTTTTACGTAGAAAAACGCTAAAACGGATGCAAACCAACCAATATGAAGAAATAAAATAACATTACCAAAAAGGTATATTTTGAGTGTTTTTGAAATTGTTACCTACAAAAAACGCGAAAATGGATGAAAGGCACTCTATATTGGGAAGCAAAAGGACATTACGAGAAACGTGTGTAATGAGTGTTTTATAGTTTCACAAGAACTACAAGGCAAAAAACGCAAAAACTCGTGTATATAGAGAAGTTTCTTACATTCCAAAATGGTGAAACTCTGGAACAACACTCTTAATTGAGAAACAGAACAATCTTACTAAATGCGTGTTTTTTGAGTGCTTTTCACATCCTTAGTTACCAAAACTCCAAATTGCATGCGAAACCAGCTTTATGTGGGAAAAAAAATTACATTACCAGAAAAATATCTTTTGAGTGTTTTTGAGCTTGTTAGGCAATAAAGCACTAAAAAGCAGAGCAATCACATTACACTGGAATAAAACCAATTTTTAACAAGAACTTGCCTTTAAGTGTATTTCAGCTCCTTATTTACCAAAACACTAAAATGCATGGAAAATAAACTTTATGGTGAAACAGAATAACATTACCAAAAACATTTATTTTGAGTGTTTTTGATCATGTTACCATTAAAAACGTTTAAATACATGCAAAGAACCCTATTTTTGGGAAACGAAAGGACATTAGGAGAAACGTGTATTATGAGTGTTTTTAAGTTCATTAAGTACAAAAAAGCTAAAAGCCACAAAGTACACTCTTTATTGAGAAAAATATAAATAATTAAATAAAAAATACGATATTTTTTTTTCATTCTTATTCATCTTCACAGGTAACGAGGTGCCAAAATTTGGGCAAAGTCCAGGAAATTATATGAAATAAGAACATTATCAAAAAAGTTAAATTTAGCTTTTTTTTTGGGCTGTTATTTACCAAATCCCCTAAAGGGCATGCAAAACCACCTATATGGAGAAATTAAATGTCTTTGCCAGAAAACTGTCTTGTGAGTGTTTTTCAGCATGTTAGGAACCAACACGATAAAACCCAAGGAAGTCAATCTATATGGGAATCCAAAACAAAATTACTGAAAACGTGTCTTTTTGGTGTTTTACGTAGAAAACGCTAAAACGGATGCAAACCAACCAAAATGAAGAAATAGAATTACATCACCAAAAAGGTATATTTTGAGTGTTTTTGAAATTGTTACCTACAAAAAAAGCGAAAATGGATGGAAAGCACTCTATATTGGGAAGCAAATGGACATTACGAGAAACGAGTATAATGAGTGTTTTATAGTTTTACAAGAACCACAAGGCAAGAAACGCAAAAACTCGTGTATATAAAGAAGTTTCTTACATTCCAAAATCCTGAAACTCATGAATAAGACATTTAATTCAGAAACAGAACTATCTTACCAAATATGAGTATTTTGAAAGTTTTTCATATTCTTAGTAACGAAAATCCGAAATTACAATCGAAACTAGTTTTATGAGGGAAAAAATGACATTACCAGAAAAGTGTCTTTTGAGTGTTTTAGAGCGTGATATTCAACAAAGCACTAAAAAGAGGAACAATCACATTACATGGGAATAAAACCAACTTTTACCAAAAACATGCCTTTAAGTGTTTTTAACTCCTTACATAATAAAACGCTAAAACGCATGGAAAACACCCTTTATGGAGAAAAAAAAAATAACATTACTAAAAACATGAATTTTAAGTGTTTTTGATGATGTTACCTATAAAAACGCTTAAATACATGCAAAGAACCCTATGTTTGTGAAACGAAAGGATATTACGAAAATAATGTATTATGAGAGTTTTTAGGTTCCTTAAGTACCAGAAAGCTAAAACACACAAATAACACTCTTTATAGAGAAGAAAAAAATATAAAAAATGAATAAAAGTTTTTTTTTTTGTTATTCATCTTTATAGGTACCGAGATGCTAAAATTCTGGCAAAATTCAGGGAAATTAGGTAAAGAAAAAAATAAACAAAAAAAAAAAATTTAGCTTTTTCCGGAGTTATGTACCAAACCCTGAAGTGCATGCAAAGCCACCTATATGGGAAAATTATACGACCTTACCAGAAACCTGTACCAGAAACAATTTCAACAATATTACTGAAAACGAGTCTTTTCAGAGATTTACGAAGAAAAACGCTAAAACGGATGCAAACCAACCAATATGAAGAAATAGAATAATATTACCAAAAAGATATATTTTGAGTGTTACCTACAAAAAATGCAAAAATGAATGGAAAGCACTCTATATTAGGAAACAAAAGAACATTACGAGAAATGAGAAATAATGAGTGTTTTATAGTTTCACAAGAACCAAAAGGCAATAAACGCAAAAACTCGTGTATATAGAGAAGTTTCTTACATACCAAAATGATGAAATGCATGAATAACACTTTTAATTGAGAAACAGAACTACCCTACCAAATTGTGTATTTTGAGTGTTTTTCACATTCTTAGTTACGAAATTGCCAAATTACATGCGAAACTAGCTTTATGTGGGAAAAAATTGACATTACCAGAAAAATGTCTTTTGAGTGTTTTTGAGCGTGATATGCCAGAAAGCACTAAAAAGCAGAACAATCACATTACTTGGGAATAAAACCAACTTTTACAAAGAACTTGCATTTAAGTGTTTTTTAACTCCTTACATACTAAAACACTAAAACGCATGTAAAACACTCTTTATGGAGAAACAGAATAACATTACCAAAAATATGTATTTTGAGTGTTTTTGATCATATTACCAATAAAAACGCTTAAATACATGTAAAGATCCCTATGTTTGTATAAGAAAAGGACATTACGAAAATCGTGTATTATGAGTGTTTTTAAGTTCCTTAAGTACCAAAAACCTAAAACTCACAAATAACACTTTATAGAGAAAAAAAAATTTTGTTATTCATCTTCATAGGTACCGAGATACCAAAATTCTGGAAAAATTCAGGGAAATTTTGTAAAAAAAAATCATTATAAAAAAATAATTTTAGCTTTTTTCCGGAGTTATGTACCAAACCCTGAAGTGCATGCAAAGCCACCTATATGGAGAAATTACTCGACTTTACCAGAAACCTTTCTTTTGAGTGTTTTTTTCAGCAATTTCAACAATATTACTGAAAACGTGTCTTTTCAGTGATTTACGTAGAAAAACGCTAAAACGGATGCAAACCAAACAATATGAAGAAATAGAATAATATTACCAAAAAGATATATTTTGATGTGTTTTTGAGCTTCTTACCTACAAAAAAATGCGAAAATGGATGAAACACACTCTATATTAGGAAAGAAATGGACATTACGAAAAACTTGTATAATGAGTGTTTTATAGTTTCACAAGAACAACAAGGCAAAAAACTCAAAATCTCATGTACATAAAGAAGTTTCTTACATACCAAAATGCTGAAACTCATGAATAACACTTTTAATTAAGAAACAGAAAAACCTTACTAGATGCCTGTATTTTGAGTGTTTTTCACATTATTAGTTACCAAAACCCCAAATTCCATGCGAAACTAGCTTTATGTGGGAAAAAAATAATATTACCAGAAAATGTCTTTCGAGTGTTTTTGAGCGTGTTAGGAAATAAACCACTAAAAAGCAGGGCAATCACATTACATGGGAATAAAACCAGCTTTTACCAAGAACTTGCCTTTAGGTGTTTTTGAGCTCATTACATACCAAAAGGCTAAAACGCATGGAAAACACCTTTTATGGACAAACAGAATAACATTACAAAAAACATGTATTTTGAGTGTTTTTGATCATGTTATCTATAAAAACGCTTAAATACATGCAAAGAACCTTATGTTTGGGAAACGAAAGGACATTACGAGAAATATGTATTATGAGTGTTTTTTAGTTCCTTAAGTACCAAAAAGCTAAAACCCACAAATAACACTCTTTATGTAGAAAAATAAATAAATAAAAAAATTATTTATTTATTATAATTTATTTATTTATCGAGATGCCAAAATTCTGGGAAAATTCCGGGCTACTATATGATTAAAGGAAATTATCAAAAAAGTTAATTTTAGCTTTTTTTTCGGACTGTTATATACCAAACCCTAAAGTGCATGCAAAGCCTCCTATATGAGGAAATTAAACGACCTTTTGAGTGTTTTTCAGAAAGTTAGGCACCAAAACGATAAATAAATAAGGAACTCACTCTATATGGGAATCCAAAACTAAATTACTGAAAACGTGCTTCTCAGTGTTATACGTAGAAAAACGCTAAAACGGATGCAAACCAACCAATATAAAAAAAATAGAAAAACATTACCAAACAGTTATATTTTGAGTGTTTTTTGAGATTGTTACCTACAAAAAACGCGAAAATTGATGCAAAGCACTCTATATTAGGAAATGAAAGGACATTGCAAGAAGGGTGTATAATGAGTGTTTTATAGTTCAAAAGAACCAAAAGGCAAAAAACGCAAAAACTTGTGGATATGGAGAAGTTTCCTAGATACCAAAATGCTGAAACTCGTGAATAACATTCCTAATTGAGAAACAGAACAACCTTACTAAATGCGTGTATTTTGAGAGCTTTTCACATTCTTAGTTACCAAAACCTCAAATTGCATGCAAAACCAGCTTTTTTTTTTTTGTTATTCATCTTCATAGATACCGAGATGCCAAAATTCTCGGAAAATTCAAGGCAATTATATGATAAGAGAATATTATTAAAAAAGTTGATTTTAGCTTTTTTTTCGGACTGTTATGTACCAAACCCTAAACTGCATGCAAAGCTTCCTAATAAGGAAATTAAACGACCTTACCAGAAATCTGTCTTTTGAGTGTTTTTCAGCATGTTAGGCACCAAAATGATAATTAATAAGAAACTCACTTTATATGGGAATCCAAAACAAAATTACTGAAAACGTGTCTTCCCAGTGTTTTACGTAGAAAAACGCTAAAATGGATGCAAACCAACCAATATCAAGAAATATAAAAAACATTACCAAAAAGGTATATTTTGAGTATTTTCGAGCTTGGTACCTACAAAAAACCGCTAAAATTGATACAAAGCACTCTATATTGGGAAACAAAGGGACATTGCGAGAAAAGTGTATAATGAGTGTATTATAGTTCAAAAGAACAACAATGCAAAAAACGCAAAAACTCGTGTATATGGAGATGTTTCCTACATACCAAAATGCTGAAACTCATGTATAACACTCTTAATTGAGAAACAGAACAACCTTACCAAATTCGTGTATTTTGAGTGTTTTTCATATTCTTAGTTACCAAAAACCCAAATTTCATGCGAAACCAGATTTATGTGGGAAAACATGACATTTCCAGAAAAATGTCTTTTGAGTGTTTTTGAGCGTGATAGGCAATAAAGCACGAAAAAGCAGGGCAATCACTTTTCATTGGAATAAAACCAATTTTTACCAAGAACTTGCCTTTAAATGTTTTTGAGCTCCTTATATACCAAACCGCTAAAACGCATGCAAAACAAACTTTATGGAGAAACAGAATAACATTACCAAAAACATGTAGTTTGGGTTTTTTTTTATCATATTATCTATAAAAACGCTTAAATACACGCAAAGAACATTATGTTTGGGAAACAAAAGGAAATTGCGAGAAACGTATATTACACAGTTAAAAAACACTTAAATGCAAGTTCTTTGTAAAAGTTGGTTTTATTCCCAAGTAATGTGATTGTTCTGCTTTTTAGTGCTTTGTTGCATATCACGCTCAAAAACATATATATACAATACATATATACAATACATATATATACATGTAAAGAACCCTACGTTTGTATAACAAAAGGACATTACGAAAATCGTGTATTATGAGTGTTTTTAAGTTCCTTAAGTACCAAAAAGCTAAAACCCACAAATAACACTCTTTATTTAGAAAAAAAATTATATGAACAAAAGAATATTATCAATAAAGTTAATTTTAGCTTATTTTTTTCGGACTTTTATGTACCAAACCCTAAAGTGCATGCAAAGCCTCCTATATGAGGAAATTAAACGACCTTACCAGAAATCTGTCTTTTGAGTGTTTTTCAGCATGTTAGACACCAAAACGATAAATAATAAGGAACTCACTCTATATGGGAATCCTAAAACAAAATTACTGAAAATGTATCTTCTCAGTGTTTTACGTAGAAAAACGCAAAAACTCGTGTATATAAAGAAGTTTCTTAGATACCAAAATGCTGAAACTCATGAATAACAATCTTTATTGAGAAACAGAACAACTTCAGCAAATGCGTGTATTTTGAGTGTTTTTCATATTCCTAGTTAGCAATACCCAAAATAGCATGCGAAAGTAGCTTTATGAGGGAAAAAAATGACATTACCAGAAGTGTCTTTTAATTGTTTTTGAGCGAGTTAGGCAATGAAGTACTAAAAAGCAGGGCAATCACATTACATGGGAATAAAAGCAACTTTTACCAAGAACTTGCCAATATGTGTTTTTGAGATCCTTACATACCAAACCGCTAAAACGCATGGAAAACAAACTTTATGGAGAAACACAATAACATTACCAAAAACATGTATTTTGATTATTTTTGATAATGTTATCTATAAAAACGCTTAAATACATGCAAAGAACCTTATGTTTGAGAAACGTAAGGACATTAAGAGAAACGTGTATTATGGGTGTTTTTAAGTTCCTTAACTACCAAAAAGCTAAAACCCACAAATAACACTCCTTATTTAGAAAAAAATATAAAAAAAATAAAAAATAAATAAATAAAACGATTTTTCTTTTTTTTTTTTTTTTGTTATTCACCTTCATAGGTACCGAGATGCAAAAATTCTGGGAAAAATTAGGGCAATTATATGAGAAGAGAATATTATCAAAAAAGTTGATATTAGCTTTTTTTCGGGCTGGTATGTACCAAACACTAAAGTGCTTGCAAGGCCTCCCATATAAAGAAATTAAACGACCTTACCAGAAATCTGTCTTTTGAGTGTTTTTCACCATGTTAGGCACCAAAATGATAACTAATAAGGAACTCACTCTATATGGCAAACCAAAACAAAATTACTGAATACGTGTCTTCTCAGTGTTTTACGTAGAAAAACGCTAAAACGGATGCAAACCAACCAATATCAAGAAGTAGAAAAACATTACCAAAAACGTATATTTTGATTGTTTTGAGTTTGTTACCTACAAAAAAACGCGAAAATTGATACAAATTGGGAAAGAAAGGGTCATTGCGAGAAAAGTGTATAATGAATGTTTTATAGTTCAAAAGAACCACAAGGCAAAAAACGCAAAAAGTCGTGTATATGGAGAAGTCTCCTAGATACCAAAATGTTGAATCTCATGAAGAACACTCTTAATTGAGAAACAGAACAACTTTACTAAATGCGTGTATTTTGAGTGCTTTTCACATTCTTAGTTACCAAAATCCCAAATTGCATGCGAAACCAGCTTTATGTGGGAAAAAAATGACATTACCAGAAAAGTGTCTTTTGAGTGTTTTTGAGCGTGATAGGCAATAAAGGACTAAAAAGCAGGGGAATCACTTTATATAGCAATAAAATGAATTTTTACCAAGAACTTGCCTTTAAGTGTTTTGAGCTTCCTATATACCAAAACACTAAAACGCATGCAAAATACACTTTATGGAGAGAGAGAATAACATTACTAAAAACATATATTTTGAGTGTTTTTGATCATGTTTTAAATACATGCTTAAATACATGCAAAGAACCCTATTTTTGGGAAACGAAAGGACATTACGAGAAACGTGTATTATGAGTGTTTTTAAGATCATCATTTACGAAAAAGCTAAAAGCCACAAATAACACTCTTTATTGAGAAAAAATAAATAAATAAATAAAAAAGACGATATTTTTTTTCTTTCTTTTTCATCTTCACAGGTACCGAGATGCCAAAATTTGGGCAAAATTCAGGAAATTATGAGTCAATTATCAAAAAAGTTAATTTTAGCTTTTTTTTTCGTACTGTTATGTACCAAACCCTAAAGTGCATGCAAAGCCACCTATATGGGAAAATTAAACATCTTTGCCAGAAAACTGTCTTTTCAGTGTTTTTCAGCATGTTAGGCACCAAAACGATAAATAATATGGAAGTCAGTCAATAAGTGAATCCAAAACAAAATTACTGAAAATTTGTCCTTTCAGTGTTTTACGTAGAAAAACGCTAAAACGGATGCAAACCAACAAATATGAAGAAATAGAGTAACATTACCAAAATGTGTTTTAGAGCTTTTTACCTACAAAAAACGCGCAAATGGATGGAAAGCACTCTATATTGGGAAGCAAAAGGACATTACGAGAAACGTGTATAATGAGTGTTTTATAGTTTCACAAGAACCACAAGGCAAAAAACGCAAAAACTCGTGTATATAGAGAAGTTTCTTACATACCAAAACGCTAAAACTCATGAATAACACTTTTAATTGAAAAAGAAAACTACCTTACCAAATGTGTGTATTTTGAGTGTTTTTCACATTCTTAGTTACGAAAATCCCAAATTACATGCGAAACTAGCTTTATGTGGGAAAAAAACGACATTACGAGAAAAGTATCTTTTGAGTGTTTTTGAGCGTTACATGCAACAAAACACTAAAAAGCAGAACAATCACCTTACATTGGAATAAAACCAAATTTTACGAAGAACTTGCCTTTAAGTGTTTTTAACTCCTTACATACCAAAACGCTAAACGCATGCAAAACAACCTTTATGGAGAAACAGAATAATATTACCAAAAACATGAATTCTAAGTGTTTTTGATCATGTTACCTATAAAATCGCTTAAATACATGCAAAGAACACTATGTTTGTGAAACGAAAAGACATTACGGAAATCGTTTATTATGAGTATTTTTAAGTTCCTTAAGTACCAAAAATCTAAAACCAACAAATAACACTCTTTATAGAGAAAAAAATAATAAAAAAAAAGATTTTTTTTTGTTATTCATCTTCATAGGTACCGAGATGCCAAAATTCTGAGAAAATTCAGGGAAATTATGTGAAAAAAAACATAATAAAATAATTTTAGTTTTTTCCGGAGTTATGTACGAAACCTGGAAGTGGATGGAAAAGCAACCTATATGGGGAAATTACACGACTTTACAAGAAACGTGTCTTTGGGTGTTTTCAGCAATTTCAACAATATTACTGAAAACTTTTCTTTTCAGTTTTAGCGTAGAACACTAAAACGGATGCAAACCAACCAATATGAAGAAATAGAAGAACATTACCAAAAAGATGAGTGTTTTTGAGCTTGTTACCTACAAAAAACGCAAAAATGAATGCAAAGCAGTCTATATTGAGAAATAAAAGGATATTACAAGAAAATTTTATAATGAATGTTTTAATACTTTTCAAGAACCATAAGGCAAAAAACACAAAAACTCGTATATATGGAGAAGTTTTTTAGATACCAAAAATGCTGACACTCATGAATAACACTCTTAATTGAGAAACAGAGCAATCTTAGAAAATGAGTGTATTTTGAGTGTTTTTTCACATTCTTAGTGGTCCAACCCCAAATTAGATGCGAGAATGTGGAAAAAAAAAATGAAATTACTAGAAAAGTGTCTTTTTAGTGTTTTTCAGCGTGTTAGGCAATAAAGCACTAAAAAGCAGGACAATCACATTACATGGGATTATAACCAACTTTTACCAAGAACTTGCCTTTAAGTTTTTTTGAGCTCCTTACATACCAAAACGCTAAAACCAATGCAAAACACCCTTTATGGAAAAACAGAATAACATTATCAAAAACATGTATTTTGAGTGTTTTTGAGCTTGTTACCAATAAAAACGCTTAAATACATGCAAAGAACCCTATGTTTGGGAATGAAAGGACATTACGAGGAATGTGTATTATGAGTGTTTACAAGTTCCTTAAGTACCAAAAAGCTAAAACCCAAAAATAACATCCTTTATAGAGAAAAAAATAAATAAATAAATAAAATAATAGCATTTTTTTTTATTGTTCTTCATAGGTACCGAGATGTCAAAATTCTGGCAAAATTCAGGAAAATTACGTGAAAAAAGAATATTATGAAAAATTTAAGGTTATCTTTTTTTCGGACTGTTATGTACCAAACCCTAAAGTGTATGCAAAGCCACCTATATGGGGAAATTAAACGACTTTACAAGAAACCTGTCTTTTGAGTGTTTTTCAGCATGTTAGGCACCAAAACGATAAATAAGATGGAAGTCACTCTATATGGGAATCCAAAACAAAATTACTGAAAACGTGTCTTTACGTAGAAAAACGCTAAAACGGATGGAAACCAACCAATATGAAGAAATAGAATAACATTACCAAAAAGTTTTTGAGTTTTTTTGATCATGTTACATATAAAAACGCTTAAATACATGCAAAGAACCTTATCTTTAGGAAACAAAAGGACATTACGAGAAACGAGTATTATTAGTGTTTTTACGTTCCTTAAGTACCAAAAAGCTTAAACCCACAAATAACACTCTCTATAGAGAAAAAATAAATAAATAAATGAAAAAAGAGCATTTTTTTTTTTTGGTGTTGATCTTCTTAGGTACCGAGATGCCAAAATTCTGGCAAAATTCAGGGAAATTATGTGAAAAAAGAATATCGAAAAAGTTAATTTTAGCTTTTTTTTCAGACTGTTATGTACCAAACCCTAAAGTGCATATAGAGCCACATATATGGGGAAATTAAACGACTTTACCTGAAACCTGTCTTTTGCCTCTTTTTCAGTATGTTAGGCACCAAAACAATAAATAATATGGAAGACACTCTGTATGGGAATCCAAAACAAAATTACTGAAAACGTGTCTTTTCAGTGTTTTACGAAGAAAAACGCTAAAACGAATGCAAATCAACCATTATCATAAAATAGAATAATATTACCAAAAAGGTATTTTTTGTGTTTTTGAGCGAAAATGGATGCAAATCTCTCTATATTGAGAAACAAAAGGACATTACGAGAAACGTTTATAATGAGTGTTTTATAGTTTCACAAGAACCACAAGGCAAAACAAGCAAAAACTCGTGTATATGGAGATGTTTCTTAGATACCAAAATGCTGAAATTCATGAATAACACTCTTAATTGAGAAACCTTACCAAATGCGTGTATTTTGATTGTTTTTCACATTCTTAGTTACCAAAACCCGAAATTACATGCGAAACTAGCTTTATGTGGGAAATAAATGACATTACCAGAAATAAAGTGTCTTTTGAGTGTTTTTGAGCGTGTTAGACAATAAAGCACAAAAAAGCAGGGCAATGACATTACATGGGAATAAAACCAACATTTACCAAGAACTTGTCTTGAAGTGTTTCTCAGCTCCTTACATACCAAAACGCTAAAATGCATGCAAAACACCCTTTATGGGGAAACAAAATAACATTACGAAAAACATGAATTTTCAGTGTTTTTGATCTGTTACGTATAAAAACGCTTAAATACATGCAAAGAACCCCATGTTTGGGAAACGAAAGAACATTACGAGAAACGTGTATTATGAGTGTTTTTAAGTTCCTTAAGTACGAAAAGAGTTAAAACCCACAAATAACACTCTTTATAGAGAAAATAAATAAACAAATAAAATAGGATTTTTTTCTTTTTTGTTATTTATCTTCATAGGTATCGAGATGCCAAAATTCTGGCAAAATTCAGGGAAATTATGTGAAAAAATAATATTATGAAAAAGTTAATTTTAGCTTTTTTTTCGGACTGTTATGTACCAAACCCAAAAGTGTATGCAAAGCCACCTACATGAGGAAATTAAACGACTTTACCAGATATCTGTCTTTTGAGTGTTTTTTACCAAGTTAGGCACCAAAACGATAAATAATATGGAAGTCACTCTATATGGGAATCCAAAACAAAATTACTGAAAACGTGTCTTTTTAGTGTTTTACTTAGAAAAACATTAAAACGGATGCAAACCAACCAATATGAAGAAATAAAATAATATTACTAAAAAGTTATATTTTGAGTATTTTTGAGCTTGTTACCTACAGAAAACGCAAAAATAGTTGCAAAGCACTCTATATTGGGAAAGAAAAGGACATTACGAGAAACGTGTATAATGAGTGTTTTATAGTTTCACAAGAACCACAAGGCAAAACACGCAAAAACTCGTGTATATGGAGATGTTTCTTAGATACCAAAATGCTGAAATTCATTAATAACACTCTTAATTGAGAAACAGAACAACCTTACCAAATGGGTGTATTTTGAATCTTTTTAACATTCTTACTTACCAAAACCCCAAATTGCATGCGAAACTAGCTTTATGTGTGAAAAAAAAAATTACCAGAAAAGTGTCTTTTGAGTTTTTTTGAGCGTGTTAGGCAGTAAAGCACTAAAAAGCAGGGCAATCACATTACATGGGAATAAAACCAACTTTTACCAATAACTTGCCTTTAAGTGTTTTTAAGCTCCTTACATACGAAAATGCTAAAACGCATAGAAAACAAGTATTTTGAGTATTTTGTAAGATTGTTACGTAAAAAACGCCTTAATGAATCGGAAATACCCTATATGGTAAAAATTAAAAGACATTACAAGAAACGTGTATTATGAGTGTTTTTGATTTTCTTAGTATCAAAAGGGTAAAACGCATGAAAAACACTCTATATGGAGAAACAGAACAATACTGCCAAGAAAAAAAAACGTGCATTTTGAGTGTTATGACATTGTTAGTTACCAAAAAGCCAAAATTCATGCAAAGACCCATATATAGATATATGAAACGACTTTAAAAACGTATGAAAATACCATATATAGAGAAACAGAATACATTAACCAAAAACGTGTATTTTGTGTGTTTTTTTTTTTAGCTTATTATGTACAAAATTGCCTGTCCTCAAACAAATCACCCTGCATATGGAAATAAAAATTACATTACGAGAAACGTTTGTTATGTGTTTTTTTTATTACTTTCTTAAGTACCAAATCAGTACTTTAATAGTGCTCTGAAGAAAAAGAACAAACTTACCAAAAACGGGTATTTTTTTACATTGATAATTACCAAAACGCCAACATGCATGTAAAGCAACCAATATGAAGAAACGAAACGAAATCACTAGAAACTTGTCTTTTGTTATTTTTTGAGCGTGTTAGGTACAAAATCAGTAAGAAGCAACGAAATCACCACATAGGGGAATACAAAACAACTTTACTAAAACGTGTCTTTAGAGTGTTTTTTTTAGGTTCTTACGAACTAAAATGTCAAAATGCATGCAAACACCCTGTTAGGTACCAAAGTACCAAAAACAGCCTATATGAGGAAACGAAAGGACATGACAAAAAACGTGTATTATGAGTTTTTTTTTTTTTTAGCTTCTCAGGTACCAAAACACAAAAATGGAGAAAGAAAAAACAGTACCAAAATCGTGTAATTTGAATTTTTTTTTTTCACATTGTCAGGTAGCAAAACACCAAAATGCTTGCTCGCTATGCGAGAAAATTAACCAACAATGTAAGAAATGTGTTTTTATGTGTTTTTCAGCGTGTTAGGCACGAAAACGCTAAATAGCATGGAAAGCACCTTATATAGAAATGCAAAATAATAAGCATGTCTTTTAAGTGTTTTAAACTTTTTACGTTCCAAAACGCTAAAACACGTGCAACAAACACGAATAATCTTACCAAATAGAAAAAAACCTTACCAAAAACGTGTATTTTGAGTCTTTTTGAGTCTGTTATGTACATCATCTTAAAAATGCATGTAAAGCACCCTGTATGAGAAAACGATAGGACATTACCAGAAACGTGCATTATCAGAGTTTTGAGTCTCTTAGGTACCAAACACTAAACCGCCTGAATGAAAATTAAATATATTCTATATCTCTTAATAGAGAAACAGAACATCACCAAAAACGTGGTTTTGAGTGTTTTTTTTTTTCCTTTTTATGTACCAAAACGTCAAAATACATACGAAGCCTCCTATATGGGAAATGGAAAGACATTTGGAGAAACAAGTTTTATTTGTGTTTTTGAGCTTCCTAAGTAAACTTCTTAAGTATCAAAACGCTAAAAAGGATGAATAGCACCCTATATAGAGAAAAAGAACAACATTACCTAAAATCTTTTTTTTTGCGTTTTTAACATTATGTAGCAAAACATCATAATGCATGCAGATCCCTATATGAAGAAGCAGAACAATATTACAGGAAACGTGTCTTTTGAGTGTTTACTTGAGTGTTAGGAATCAAAATGCTAAAAAGCATTAAGAGCACCCTATTTGGCAATATAAAAATAACATTACCAAGAAAGTATCTTTAGAATGTTTTTCACCTTCTTACATCCGAAATCGCTGAAAAGCATACAAAACAACCTTTACGGAGAAACAAATTAACATTACCAAAAACTTGTATTTTGATTGTTTTTATGCTTGTTAAGTATAAAAGTGTCAAATTACACGCAAAGCATCCTACATGGAGAAAAGAAAGGACATTACGAGAAAAGTGTATTATGAGAGATTTTGAGGTTTTTAGGTACCCAGACTCAAAAACACATGATTAGAACTTTATATGGAAAAATAACTCTACCGAAAACTTTTACTTAAACTTTTTTTTCATATTGTTAAGTACCAAAAGACAAAATGCATTGGAAGCCCCTTTTATCGGGAAACGAAACGACATTATCATCAACGTGTCTTTTGAGTGTTTTTCAACGTGTTAGACACCAAAACGCTGAAAAGCATGGAAAGCGCTCCATAAAGGAATACAAAATAACATTACTAAAAACGTGTTTTAAAGGTTCTTATGTACAGAAACGCTAAAACTCAAGGAAAACACCCTTTATAGAGGAGCAAAATAAATATTTCGTTGATAAATTACATTTAGGACAGTTAGGGAATATCCCTTAGAGAAGAATAAGATCGCAGAAGAATGATCCTAAATGGATGACTGAGGTTAAAACATTACATAGGGCGAAAGAAAAGTATATATGAGATTAAAGACAGGGGAAGTGGTTTTATGGCCATAATATAATGAATTAGAAAAGTCAGGAGTTTAACAAGGAAAGCTAAAAATAGTTATGAATTAAAGGTAGCCAGCCAAGCGAAGATGGACCCCAAGGGATTTTGTCAGGCATATAAGACGAAGAACAGAGAAACAATAGTTCCTTAAAGACAGCAGAATGGGACCTGCTTAGTTGTTGAGAGGAGATTAGTAAAATTGTGAGCGAGTATTTTTTAACTGTCTCTGCCCAGGAAAACATGCAGGATTTGCCGAATAGTGACAAGATATCTAGAGTAGAAGAAAATGAGAAGCTGACAGATATCACCATAACTAAGGAGATAGTGGAACAGGAGATAGATAAGCTGAAAAGTTCAAGTCACCAGGACCAGATGAAATATATTCCAGAGTATTTAAGGAATGGAAAAAGGTTATAAGTAAATTGTTAGTTTCTGTCCTTAGGAAATCACTTTAGTCATGTGAGTTATCGGTAATGTGGAGGCAGGCAAATATAGTACCTACCTTTAAGAAAGGAGAAAAAAAAATAACGTCTAATTATAGACCTGTCAGCTTAACTTCTGTTGAATGTAAAATAATGGAGTCAATAATAGCGAAGAACATTTAAGAGCATTTAGACAAACATAACTTGATAAATCAGTTACAGCATGGCTTCACGAAGGGGGAGTCTTACCTGACAAACTTGGTAAGTTTATACAGTAAGGTTTACCAGGCGGAAGATAATGGTGATAGTTATGGCATCCTCTATCAGGACTTTAGTAAAGCGTTTGACAAGATACCTCATCAGAGGCTACTGAGAAATGTTAGGGCGCACGAGATGAGGTGTTTAGATTGGATAAGGTCATGGCTAAGCGGCAGGCGACAGAGTGTTGTAATAAACGGCTCTAAATCCGAGTGGGGTCAAGTAATTATTAGGGTGACAAAGGGATTATTAGTATTAGGGCTGATGTTGTTTGTATTTTATGTCAATGACTTGGATAGTGGAATTAGTAGTGTTGTTAGTAAATTTGCGTATGACACGAGAATATGTAGATTAATTAGGTCAGAATCGCATACCATCGCCTTGCAGGCAGATTTGGATAGGATGAACGAATGGACAGACAGATGGCAAATGCATTTTAATATCAACAAATGCAAAGCACTTAGCGTAAGTAGAAGAAACCCACACAGTAGTTACACAATGAACAACCAATTTCTGGTAGGTTCAGGGTAAGAAAAAGATTTGAGATTTAAAGTTAGCTCTGAACTCCGTCTAAGAAAGCAATGCAAAGAGGCCAGAAACAAAGGAAATAGTGTATTATGATTCATTTTCAGGAATGCTAAAAGTAGAACACCCGAAGTAATATTAAAGTTACATTTGGCGCTAGTCAGACATCATCTAGACTACGCTGCCCAATTCTGGTCACCACATCACAGGAAGGATAAAGGTCTATTAGAATCAGTACAAAGGAGAATGACTAAAAGGATACAGGGGATGAGGAGTATTCCTTACGAAGCGAGATTCAAGCTGTTAAATTTACATTATTTAGAGAGACATAGGTTAAGAGTTGGAGCTGATAGAAGTCTTTAAGTAGTACATGGGTTATAACAAGGGGAACATAAAGAAAATTCTTAGAATATGTAACCATGATAGAACAAGAAAAACGGGTTCAAGCCTGAAAACATGATATTCAAAAAGGAGACAGGAAGGAATTGGTTCTCAAATAGAGTAGTACATGATTGGAACGGACGTATTAATCAAGTTGTTAGTGCTGAGGCATTTGGAAACTGTAAGAAAAAATTACACATTTATGGATGGGGATGATAGGTGGAAATAGGTAGGCATATTTCATACAAGTACTGCCACGTGTAGGCCTGATGCCTTCTTGTAGATTTACTTATTTTTTATGTTCTTATTACCAAAAGCGTGTATTTTCAGTGTTTTTTCAGCTATTACGTGAAAAAAAATGCCAAAATGCATACAAAGCACCCCTATATGAGGAAAAAAAGTGACATTACGAGAAACGTGCATTATGAGAGTTTTTGAGATTCTTGGGTACCAAAACGCTAAAACTCATGAATAACACTCTTAATGGAGAAACAGAACAACCTTACCAAATGCGTATATTTTGAGTGTTTTTCACATTCTTGGTTACCAAAACCCCAAATTTCATGCGAAAATAGCTTTATATGGGAAAAAAAAATGACATTACCATAAAAGTGTCTTTTGAGTGTTTTTGAGCGTGTTAGGCAATAAAGCACTAAAAAGAAGGGCAATCACATTATATGTAAATAAAACCAACTTTTACCAAGAACTTGCCTTTAATTGTTTTTGAGCTCCTTACATACCAAAACGCTAAAACGTATGTAAAACATCCTTTATGGAGAAACAGAAAAAACATTACCAAAAACATGTATTTTGAGTGTTTTTTTATCATGTTACCTATAAAAACGCTTAAATACATGCAAAGAACCCTATGTTTGGGAAACGAAACGACATTACGAGAAACGCGTATTATGAGTGTTTTTAAGTTCCTTAAGTGCCAAAAAGCTAAAACCCACAAATAACACTCTTTATAAAGAAAGCAAAAAAAAAAAAAAAATGTAAAAAATACTATTTTTTTTTTATCTTCATAGGTACCGGGATGCCAAAATTCTGTTAAAATTCAGTGAAATTATGTTGAAAAAAGAACATTATCGAAAAAAGTTAATTTTAGCTTTTTTTTCGGACTGTTATATACCAAACCCTAAAGTGCATGCAAAGCCATCTATATGAGGAAATTAAACAACTTTCCAAGAAAACTGTCTTTTGAGTGTTTTTCAGCATGTTAGGCACCAAAACGATAAATAATATGGAAGTCTCTCTATATGGGAATGTAAAAGAAAATTACTGAAAACGTGTCTTTTCAGTGTTTTACGTAGAAAAACGCTAAAACGGATGCAAACCAAACAATATCAAGAAATAGAAAAACATTACCAAAAAGGTATATTTTGAGTGTTTTTGAGCTTGTTACCTGCAAAAAACACGAAAATGGATGCTAAGCACTCTATATTGGTCAACAAAAGAATATTACGAGAAACGTGTATAATGAGTGTTTTATAGTTTCACAAAAAACCATAAAGCAAAAAACGCAAAAAACTCGTGTGTATGGAGAAGTTTCTTAGATACTAAAGTGCTGAAACTCATGAATACCACTCCTAATTCAGAAACAGAACAACCTTACTATATGCGTGTATTTTGAGTTTTTTTTTCACATCCTTAGTTACCAAAACCCAAAATTGCATGCGAAACTAACTTTATTTGGGAAAAAAATGACATTACCAGAAAAGTGTCTTTTGAGTGTTTTTGAGCGTGTTAGGCATTAAAGCACTAAAAAGCAGGGCAATCACATTACATGTGAATAAAACCAACTTTTACCAAGAACTTGACTTCAGTGTTTTTGATCTCCTTACATACCAAAACACTAAAACGCATGCAAAACACCCTTTATGGAGAAACAGAATAACATTACAAAAACATATATTTTGAGTGTTTTTGATCTTGTTATCTATAAAAACGCTTAAATACCTGCAAAGAACCTTATGTTTGGGAAAGGAAAGGACATTACGAGAAACGTTTATTATAAGTGTTTTTAAGTTCCTTAAGTACCAAAAAGCTAAAACACACAAATAACACTCTTTATTTAGAAAAAAAAAATTAATAACTAAAAAATATAGATTTTTTTTTTTTTGTTATTCATCTTCATAGGTACTGAGATGCCAAAATTCTGGCAAAATTCAGGGCAATTATGTGATAAAAGATAATTATCCAAAAAGTTAATTGTAGCTTTTTTTTTCGGACTGTTATGTACCAAACCCTAAAGTGCATCCAAAGCCACCTACATGGGAAAATTAAACGACTTTATTAGAAACCTGTCTTTTGAGTGTTTTTCAGCATGTTAAGCAACAAAACGATAAATAATATGGAAATCAATCAATATGGGAATACAAAACAAAATTACTGAAAACGTGTCTTTTCAGTGTTTTCCGTAGAAAAACGCTAAAACGGATGCAAACCAACCAATATGAAGAAATAGAATAACATTACCAAAAATATGTATTTTGAGTTTTTTTGATCATGTTATAAAAACGCTTAAATACATGCAAAAAACCCTATGTTTAGGAAAGGAAAGGACATTACGAGAAACGTGTATTATGAGTGTTTTTAAGTTCCTTAAGTACCAAAAAGTTAAAACCCAAAAATAACACTCTTTATAGAGAAAATATAAATAAATAAAAAATAGGATTTTTTTTTATTAATTTTTTGAGCTTGTTACCTACAAAAAATAACGCGAAAATGGATGGAAAGCACTCTATATTGGGAAACAAAAGGACATTACGAGCAACGTGTATAATGAGTGTTTTATAGTTTCACAAGAACCACAAGGCAAAACACGCAAAAACTCGTGTGTATGGAGAAGTTTGTTAGATACCAAAATGCTGAAACTCATGAATAACACTCTTGATTGAGAAACAGAACAACCTTACCAAATGCGTGTATTTTGAGTGCTTTTCATATTCTTAGTTACCAAAACCCCAAATTGCATGCGAAACTAGCTCTATGTGGGAAAAAAATGACATTACCAGAAAAGTGTCTTTTGAGTGTTTTTGATCGTGATAGGTAATAAAGCACTAAAAAGCTGGGCAATCACATTACATGGGAATAAAATCAACTTTTACCGAGAACTTGCCTTTAAGTGTTTTAAAGCTCCTCACACACCAAAACGCTAAAACGCATACAAAACGCCCTTTATTGAGAAACAGAAAAACATTACCAAAAACGTGTGCTTTGAGTGTTTTCCAGCTTGTTATATTTAAAATTTTCAAAATATATGTAAAGGACCCTATTTCGGGTTACGAAACGACATTCCCGGAAACATATTGTTTTATTACTTTTAAGCATAGTAGATATCTAACGCTAGAAAAAAAATATATGGAAAATACTCTATATAGGAAAATAAAACAACTTCATGAAAAAAAAATTTTGTGTGTTTTGAGCTTATTACGTACCGAAACTCTAAAATGCGTCGAAACCACCCATTATTAAAGAAACAGAAGAACGTTAGCAAAAAAGGTGTGTTTTGATTTTTTTCTTGAGCTTATTAGGTAATAAAACGCCAAAATTCATGCAAAATACCTTATATAGGGAAACGAAACGATATTAACAATATTCCCCATGTCAGGTACCAAAACGAGAAAATGCATACAAAGAACCCTAAATGAAGAAACAGAACAACACTACCAATATCTTGTGTTATGAAAATTTTGGAGTTTGTTAGGTACTAAAACGAGAAAGTGCAAGGAAAGCACTCTATATGGGGAAAAAAAAAATTAAATTTTTTTTTTCTATTTCTTATGTACAAACACGTTAAAACACATACAAAATAACGTGTAATGGAGAAACAGGACAACATTGCCAAAAACGTGTATTTTGAGTGTTTTTGAGCTTCATAAGTACCAAAATGCCAAAATACATGCAAAGAACCCTCGTTGCAGTAACGGAACGATATTACCAGAAAATTGTCATATGGGTTGTTTTTGGGGTATATTAAGCACCATATCGCTGAAAAAAAAACATTTTTTTTTTTTTAGTTTCTTGCGTACCAAAACACTCAAACGCGTGGAAAATAACTTTTTATGGAGAAACAACATTTGTATTGAATGTTTTTCAGCTTTTTTAGATCGCAAAACACCAAAATGCATGCATATTACCCGATATTAGGAAACGAAACGATATTAACAGAGAAGTGCATTATGAGATTTTGTCCAAAACTCAAAAATATATGAATAACACTCTATATAAAGAAACAGAACAATGTTACGAAAAACGTGTATTACAAGTTTTTTTTTCGCAATGTTAGATAATAAAACTCCAAAATGCATACAAATCACCCTATCGAAGAAACAGAACATTACCAAACACGTGTATTATGAGTGTTTTTCCCTGTGTTAGGTACTAAAACGCCAAAATGCATACAAAGTAGCCAATATGAAGAAACAGAACAAATTTATTAGAAAAAAAATATAATGAGTGTTTTTGTGCTTGTTAGGTACCAAAACGCTTAAGTGCATGCAAAGCACGCTGTATGGGAAAAATAAAGAACATTCTTTTGATTGTTTTTTTTTTTCTGCTTACGTACTAAAACGTTAAAATGCATGCAAAACGCCATTCATGGGAAAGTAGAACAACATTACGAACTTGTGTGTTTTAAGCGTTTTCCATCTTGTTAGGTACAAAGACGACAAAATGCATGCAAAATATCCTATTTAGGGTAATAAAACGATTTTACCAGAAACGTGTCATTTGGGTGTTTTTTTTTTACATCAAAACGCTGATAAGAATGGAAAACACTATACATGGGAAAATAAAACATTATCAAAAACGTATCTTTTGCGTGTTTTTGAGCTTATTACGTACCAAATCGCTAAAACGCTCCAAAACAATCTTTATGGAGGAACAGAACATTACCAAACACGGGTGTTTTGAGTGTTTTTAAGCTTGAAAGGTACCAAAACGCCAAAATGCATGCAAATTACCCGATATTTTGAAATAAAACGATATTAACAAAAAAGTATATTAAGAGTGTTTTTTTGAGCTTGTTATTTACCTAAACGATAATGTGCATGCAAAGCACTCTATTTGAGAAAAGCAAACAACATTGCAAAAAAAAAACTTGTCTTTTAACAACGCGTGCAAAACACCTCTTATTGAGAAACCTAACAACATTACTGAAAACGTCTGTGTTTAATATTTTCCAGCTGGTTAGATACTAGAACGACATTAACAGAAAACGTGCCATTTGGATGTTTTTGAGCATATTAAGCACCAAAACTCTAAAACACATGAAAAATACTTTACATGGGAAGACAAAGTAACATTATCATCGTGTGTATTTTGAGGGTTTATTTTCTTATGTACCAAAACGCTAAAACGCGCGAATATTTGTATATATGGAGAAAGAAAATAACATTACCAAAAACCTACTGTGAGTGTTTTTCTTTGTGTTTAGGTACCAAAACTCCAAAATGCATACAAAGCACTCATACAGATTGCTTTATATGCATTTTGATACTAAACGTGCGTTATGTTTTTTTTCTTTTCTTAGGCTCGTAACATACCAAAAAGTTCAAACATGCAAAACGCTCTTTATGGAGAAACAAAGCAATGTTGCCAAAAACGTGTTTTGGGTTTTTTTTTTTTTTTCCAGCATGCTGGGTACCAAAATAACAAAACACATGCAAAGCATCCTATTTGAGTTAACGAAACGGCATTCCCAGAGATGTGTTATTTCTGTGTTTTTTTTTTTAGCATATTAGCCACAAAAAAAACTATAAAAACATTGAAAACACTCTATATGGGAAAATAAAACATTATCAAAAACACGTCTTTTGAGTGTTTTTGAGCTTCTTCCGTACCAAAAGTCTAAAACAGTGTAACACTGTTTATAGAGAAACAGAACAACATTACCAAAAAATGTGTTTCTTCATTGTTTTTGAGCTTGTAAGGTAACAAAACACCAAAGTCCATGATAATCACCCGATATGGGGAAACGAAACGATATTAACAGAAACGTGTGTTATAATTGTTTTTTAACTTCTTCTGTACCAAAACGCTAAAAACATGTGAATATCACTATATTGAAAAACAGAACAGCATCATCAAAAACTTGTATTATGAGTGCTTTTCTCAATGTTAGGTACCAAAATGCTAAAATGCATATAAAGCACCCTATAAGAAGAAACAGAATGATATTCCAAAAACCTGTATTATAAGTGTTTCTACCAAAACGCTAAAGTGCATGCAAACTCCCAATAAGGCAAAAACAAATAACAATAACAAAAACGTGTCTTTTGAACGTTTTTCAGCTTCTTAGTACCAAAACGCGGGAAACGCATACAAAACGTTGTTCATGGAGAAACAAGTACATAACCGAAAATTTGTCTTTTCATTGTTTTCCAACTTGCTGGGTACCAAAACGTGAAAATGCATGCAAAGTACCCTATTTGGGTAGCGAATCGACATCACCAGAAACGTGTAATTTGTGTGATTTGAGCATATTAGGCACGTAAACGCTAGAAAGCAGAGGGAAACAAAGCAACATTATCAACAACGTGTCTTTTAAGAAATCTTAAGCTTCTTACGTACCAAAACGCTGAAACATATGTAAAACACCCTTTAAGGTGAAACAAGACTATATTAAGAAAAACGTGTGTTTTGAGTGTTTTTGAGCTATTTAGGTAACAAACGCCAAAATGCATCCAAAGTATCCGTTACTGGGAAACGAAACGATATTAACAGAAACGTGTGTTATAAGTGTTTTTCAACATTATTGATACCAAAACACTAAATTACGTGAATCGCTCTCTATATGGAAAAATAGAACAACATTACCAAAAACATGTATTATTAGTGTTTTTGTCATGTTACGTACTAAAACGTCAAATGCAGACAAGCACCCCATATGACAAAAAAAAAAAAAAAAAAAAAGATTACTAAAATGTTGTATTATGAGTGTTATTAAGATTGCTAGGTACCAAAACGCCAAAATGCACGCAAATTACCCTATATGTGAATAGCAAACAACAATACTAAAAGCATCTTTTCAGTAGTTCCAGCTTATTATGTAACAACCCTCCAAAATATATACAAATCACCCTATCTGAGGTTAGAACACGACATTCCCAGAAACGTGTCAAAAGGGTGTTTTTTGAGGATATTAGGCACCAAACGGTAAAAAGGAAGAAAAACATTCACTATAAAATATCAAAACTGTGTATTTTGTGTTTTTTTTTTGTTTTTTTTTAAGCTTCTTACGTACCAAAACGCTAAAACACGTGTTAAATACCCTTTAGAGAGAAAATGAACAACATTACCAAAAACGTATGATTTGTGTGTTTTCCAGATTGTTAGGTTTAGGTATTAAAATGCCAAAATGAATGATTTGATATATCTAAAGGAAACGATATTAACAGAAACGTGTATTATGAGCGTTTTTTTTAGCTTCTTATGTACCAAAACGCTAAAACACATGAATAGGAATCTATAAGGAGAAACAAAACAACATTATATAAAAAAAAAAAAAAAACATTTATTATGGGTGATTTTCTCCATGTTAAGTGCTAAAACGCCAAAATGCATACAAAACACCCTACATAAAGAAATCAGAACATTATCTAAAACGTGTATTATAAGTGTTTTGAGCTTGTTATTTACCAAAACGCTAAAAGTGCATACAAAAAAATCCTTCATGAATAAAGAAAAAAATTGCAAAAAAAGACCATATTGAGTGTTGTTGAGCTTCTTAGCTATCAAAACTGCAAAATGAATTAAATCACCATTTTAGTAGCCGAACGAGATTACAAAAAAAAAAAAAAAACAGCTCTTTTTGAGTGTTTTTGAAAATCTTATGTACCAAAACGCTCTATATTGGAAAAGCAAACAACATAACCAAAAACATGTATTTTTAGTGTTTTTCAGCTTCTTACGGACCCTTTATAGAGAAACAGAAAAAAACATTGCATAAAACGTGTTTATTGAGTGTTTTGAGCTTCTTATTTACCAAAACTGCAAAATGCATGCAAAGCACGGAGCGACATTACCAGAAAGATATTTTTTGAGTGTTTTTGAGCTTTTTATGTATCAAAACGCTAAAGCGCGTGGAAAACACGTTTTATGGGGATACATTACAAAAAAAAAAGTGTGATTTGAGCGACTTCCAACTTGTTAGGAACTAAAACGTGAAATTCAATGAAAATATCACGATATTGGATAAAAAAAAAAATAGTGAAAGAGTATTATGAGTATTTTCAGCTTCTTAGGTTAAAAAAAACGATAAAAATGTCAATAGCACACTATATCTAGAAACAGAACAACTTTACTAAAAACGTCTTTTATATGTTTTTAAGCTTCTTAAGTGCTAAATCACCAAAGTGCATGCAAAGCACCCTGTATGGAAAAAAAAAAAAAAAAAATATATATATATATATATATATATATATATATATATATATATATATATATATATATATATATATATATATATATATATATATATATATATATATATATATATATATATATATATATATATATATATATATATATATATATATATATATATATATATATATATATATATATATATATATATATATATATATATATATATATATATATATATATATATATATATATATATATATATATATATATATATATATATATATATATATATATATATATATATATATATTAAAAAAATGTGTCGAGTGTTTTTCAGCTTACGTACTAAAACGGTAAAACGCATGGAAAACGCATGTTCTGAAATTTTTTTTTAGCTTGTTAGGTAACAAAACTCCAAAATGTATGCAAATTACCCTATATAGGTAAAAGAAACGATATTAACATTAAGGTGTATTATGTCTTTTTCAGCTTCATAGATACCAAAAGTCTAAAACACGTGAATAATACTATATTTGCAGAAACAAAACAACATTACCAAAAGCGTACTTTATGAGTTTTTTTTCCCCATGATAGGTACCAAAACGCCTAAAAGCATAGTGAACACCATACATAAAAAAAAAAAAACAGACCAACATTACGAAAAACTTGTATGCTGAGTGTTTTTAGATACAAAAACACCAAAGTGCATGCAAGACAACCTGTATAGGAAAAGCAATCAATATTAACAAAAACTTGTCTTTTGAGTGTTTTTCAGTTTCTTACGTACTAAAACTCTAAAACGCATGAAAACACCCTTTATGGGTGTTGTGAGAGTTTTCCCCGATCATTAGCTATCAAAACGTCAAAATGCAGACAGCACACTATTTGATGTAAAGAAATTATATTACCGGAAACGTGTCATTTGAGTGTTTTGACAATATTAGAAACCAACCCCACAAAA
The DNA here is from genome assembly GCF_035594125.1 of Scylla paramamosain. Classification (NCBI taxonomy): domain Eukaryota; kingdom Metazoa; phylum Arthropoda; class Malacostraca; order Decapoda; family Portunidae; genus Scylla; species Scylla paramamosain. The sequence goes on from NC_087191.1 coordinate 2,159,486, forward strand.
AAAAAAAAAAGAACTTGGAAAACACTCTATATAGGAAAAAAAATATATAACATCGAAAACGTGTCTTTTGAATGTTTTTGAGCTTCTTACGTACCGAATTTCTAAAAAGCGTGCAAAATATCCTTTATGGTGAAATAGAACATTACCAAAAATGTGTGTTTTGAGTGTTTTTGAGCTTGTTGGGTACGAAAACGCCAAAATGCACACAAATTAACGGACATTGAGAAACGAAAAGTTATTAAGAAAAAATATTATTATGAGTGTTTTTCAACATCTTATGTACGAAAGCACTAAAACACGTGAATATCACTCTATATGGAGAAAAAAGCATTAACCAAACAAATGGGTTTTTTCCTCATGTTAGGTACAATAATCTATACAGAATACCATATATAAAAAAACAGAACAACATTACCAAAAACGTATATTATAAGTGTTTTTGAGCTTCTTAGGTAATAAAATACTGAAACACGTGATTAGCACATCCATTTAGGCGTTTTGGTTTCTAAAAAGCTGGAAAACGCTTAAATCATACGTTTTTTGTAATGTCTCCCGATAAAGGCTATTGTGCACGCGTTTTAGCATTTTGAAACGTAAGAAGCTCAAAAACACTCAAAAGACACCATTTTGATAATGTTGTTTTGATTTTTATATAGAGTGTCTTCCATGCTCTTTAGAGTTTTGGTGCCTAACGCTGAAAAGCCCCGAAATAACATTTTTTCTGGGAATATCGTCTCTACCCTATAGAGGGTGAAATGGATGAATTTTTGCGTATTGGTACGTAATAAGCTGAAAAAACATCCAAATACACGTTTTTGGCAATATTATTCTTTTCTCCATGAAGTTTCTTTTCTATGCATTATAGTGTTTTGGTACGTAAAAAGCTCAAAACACTCAAAAGACACGTTTTTGTTTGTTTCTCTAGTATAGCTTACTTTGCATGCACTTTGGCGTTTTCGAAAACACTACTAATACATGTTTTTGTAACCTAAATGAGGAAAGGAAACGCGATTTCCAGAAAAGTGCCTTTTGAATGTTTATTGGCGTGCTAGGCACCAAAACGCTAAAAAAAAAAGCATGGAAAGCACCCTATAAAGGAAAACAAAACAACTTAACCAAAAACGTCTGTTTTCAGTGTTTTTGAGTTTCTTACCTACCGAAACGCTAAATCGCATGAAAAAAAAAAAAACATGGAGAAATAATATTATCAAAAACAAATATTTCGAGTGTTTTTGAGTTAGTTAAGTAGAAAAACGCCAAAATGCATATATAGTATCTTAAATGGGAAAATGAAAAGACGTTACTAAAATGTGTACTATTGGTGTTTTTTTTTTTTACTTATTAGGTACGAAGTCGCTAAAATGCATGAATAACACTCTATATGAAATAACATTACCAAAAACGTATATTTTCAGTGTTTTCACATTGTCATGAATGAAAACCCCATAAATGCATGTAAAGCCCCCTATTTGGGGAAAGGAAACGAGATTTCAGAAACGTGTCTAAAATGTGTTCTTCAGCGTGTTAGGCACAAAAATGCTAAAAAGCATACAAATCACCTGATATGGGAATACAAAACAACATTAAGAAAACGTTTCTTTTGAGTGTCCTACGTACCAAAACGATAAAAAAAAAACATAGAAAAACATCTTTTATGGAGAAACAGAATAACATTACCAAAAACAAGTATTTTTAATGTTTTATAAGATTGTTACGTAAAAAAAAGCCTAAATGAATCGAAAATACCCTATATGAGAAAAATCAAAAGACATTACAAGAAACGTGTATTATGAGTGTTTTGGACCTTCTTAGTATCAAAATGGTAAAACGCATGAATAACGCTCTATATGGAGAAAAAGAACAATATTGCCAAAAAAACGTGCATTTTGAGTGTTATGAAATTGTTAGTTACCAAAAAGCCAAAATGCATGCAAAGACCAATATATAGATATATGAAACGACATTAAAAACGCATGAAAATACCATATATGGAGAAACAGAATATATTTACCAAAAACGTGTATTTTGAGTGTCTTTGAGCTTATTATGTACAAAATCGCCTATCATCAAACAAAACACCCTGTATATGGAAATGAAAGGACATTACGAGAAACGTTTGTTATGTATTGTTTTTTTTATTACTCTCTTAAGTACCAAATCAGTAAAAAGCTTCAATAGTGCTCTGAAGAAAAAGAACAAACTTACCAAAAACGTGTATTTTTTTACATTGATAATTACCAAAATGCCAACAAGCATGTAAAGCAACCTATATGAAGAAATGAAACGAAATCACTAGAAATTTGTCTTTTGTTATTTTTTGCGCGTGTTAGGCACCAAATCAGTAAGAAGCAACGAAACTACAAAACTACTAAAACGTCTCTTTAGAGTGTTTTTTTTTTAGGTTCTTACGAACTAAAATGTCAAAATACATGGAAACACCCTGTTAGGTACCAAAACACCAAAAAGAGCCTATATGAGGAAATGAAAGGACATGACAAGAAACGTGTATTATGAGTTTTTTTTCAGCTTCTTAGGTACCAAAACGCTAAAATAAATGAGAAGCACACTGTATGGAGAAAGAGAAAAACATTACCAAAATCGTGTAATTTGAATGTTTTTTTCACATTGTTAGGTAGCAAAACACCATAATGCTTGCTCGCTATACGAGAAAATTAAACAACAATGTAAGAAATGTGTTTTTATGTGTTTTTCAGCGTGTTAGGCACGAAAACGCTGAATAGCATGGAAAGCACTTTATACAGAAATGCAAAATAACATTACTAAAAGCATGTCTTTTTAGTGTTTTAAACTTTTTACGTTCCAAAACGCTAAAACACGTGCAACAAACACGAATAACCCTACCAAATAGAAAAACCTTACCAAAAACGTGTATTTTGAGTCTTTTTCAGTCTGTTACGTACATCAACTTAAAAATGCATGTAAAGCACCCTGTATGTGGAAACGATAGGACATTACGAGAAACGTGCATTATCAGTGTTTTGAGTCTCTTAGGTACCAAACACTAAACGGCCTGAATGAAAATTGAATATATCCTATATCTCTTAACAGAGAAACAGAACATCACCAAAAATGTGTTTTTTAGTGTTTTTTTTTTTTACCTTGTTATGTACCAAAACGTCAAAAAACATACGAAGCATCGTATATGGGGAAATAGAAAGACATTAGGAGAAACAAGTTTTGTTAGTGTTTTTGAGCTTCCTAAATACCAAACGCTAAAACGCATGAATAGCACCCTATATAGAGAAAAGGAACAACATTAGCTAAAACTTATATTTTGAGCGTTTTTCACATTATGTAGCAAAACATCATACTGCATGCAGATCCCTATATGAAGAAGCAAAACTATATTAGAGGAAACGTGTCTTTTCAGTGTTTACTTGAGTGTTAGGAATCAAAATGCTAAAAAGCATTGAAAGCACCCTATTTGGCAATATAAAATAACATTACCAAGAAAGTATCTTCAGAGTGTTTTTGACCTTCTTACGTCCAAAATCGCTGAAACGTATGCAAAACAACCTTTATGGAGAAACAGAATAACAATACCAAAAACTTGTATTTTGATTGTTTTTGTGCTTGTTAAGTACAAAAATGCCAAATTACACGCAAAGCATCCTACATGGAGAAAAAAAAAGGACATTACGAGAAAAGTATATTTTGAGAGATTTTGAGCTTTTTTAGGTACCAAGACTCAAAAACACATGATTAGCACTCTATTTCGAAAAAAAACTCTACTGAAAACTTTAACCTCTTTTTCATATTGTTAAGTACCAAAAGACAAAATGCATTGGAAGCCCCATTTATCGGGAAACGAAACGACATTATCATCAACGTGCCTTTTGAGTGTTTTTCAATGTGTTAGACACCAGAACGCTAAAAAGCATGGAAAGTACTCTATAAAGGAATACAAAACAACAACGTGTTTTATAGGTTCTTATGTACATAAACGCTAAAACCCATGCAAAACACCCTTTATGGAGAAGCGAAATAAATATTTCGTTGATAAATTACATTCAGGACAGTTAGGAAACATCCCTTACAGAAGAAAAAGATCGCAGAAGAATGATCCTAAATGGATGACTGAGGTTAAAACACTACATAGAGCGAAAGAGAAGTATATATGAGATTAAAGACAGGGGAAGTGGTTTTATGGCCATAATATAATGAATTAGAAAAGTCAGGAGTTTAACAAGGAAAGCTAAAAATAGTTATGAATTAAAGGTAGCCAGCCAAGCGAAGATGGACCTCAAGGGATTTTATCAGGCATATAAGACGAAGAATAGAGAAACAATAGTTCCTTAAAGACAGCAGAATGGGACCTGATTAGTTGTTGAGAGGAGATTAGTAAAATTCTGAGCGAGTATTTTTTAACTGTCTTTGCCCAGGAAAACATGCAGGATTTGCCGAATAGTGAGAAGATATTTAGAGTAGAAGAGGATGAGAAGCTGACAGATATTACCATAACTAAAAGAGATAGTGGAACAGAAGATAGATAAGTTGAAAAGTTCAAGTCACCAGGATCAGATGAAATATATTCCACAGTATTTAAGGGAAGGAAAAAGGTTATAAGTAATCTGTTAGTTTCTGTCCTTAGGAAATCACTTTAGTCATGTGAGGTATCGGTAATTTGGAGGCAGGCGAATATAGTACCTACCCTTAAGGAAGGAGATAAAACTTTAACGTCTAACCTGTCAGCTTAACTTCTGTTGAATGTAAAATAATGGAGTTAATAATAGCGAAGAACATTTAAGAGCATTTAGACAAACATAACTTGATAACTCAGTTACAGCACAGTTTCTGGAATGGGGAGTCTTACCTGAGAAACTTGGTAAGTTTATACAGTAAGGTTTACAAGGCGGCAGATAATGGTGATAGTTATGGCATCCTATATCAGGACTTTAGTAAAGCGTATGACAAGGTACCCCATCAGAGGCTACTGAGAAATGTTAGGGCGCACGAGAGAGATGAGGTGTTTAGATTGGATAAGGTCATGGCTAAGCGTCAGGCGACAGTGTTGTAATAATCGGCTCTAAATCGGAGTGGGGTCAAGTAATTAGTGGGGTGACAAAGAGATTATTAGTATTAGGGCCGATGTTGTTTGTAATATATGTCAATGGCTTGGATAGTGGAATTAGTAGTGTTGTTAGTAAATTTGCGGATGACACGAGAATATGTAGATTAATTAGGTCAGAATCGCATACCATCGCCTTGCAGGCAGATTTGAATAGGTCGAACGAATGGACGGACAAATGGCAAATGCAGTTTAATGTCAACAAATGCAAAGCACTTAGCGTAAGTAGAAGAAACCCACACAGTAGTTACACAATGAACAACCAAGTTCTGGTAGGTTCAGGGTAAGTAAAAGATTTGAGATTTAAGGTTATATCTGAACTCCGTCTAAGAAAGCAATGGAAAGAGGCCAGAAACAAAGCAAATAGTGTATTATGATTAATTTTCAGGAGTGCTAAAAGTAGAACTCCCGAAGTAATATCAAATTTACATTTGGAGCTGGTCAGACTTCATCTAGACTACGCTGACCAATTCTGGTCACCACATCACAGGAAGGATAAAGGTCTATTAGAATCAGTACAAAGGAAAATGACTAAAAGGATATAGAGGATAAGGAGTATTCCTTACGAAGCGATATTCAAGCTGTTAAATTTGCATTCTTTAAAGAGACGTAGGTTAAGAGTGGACCTAATAGAAGTCTTTTAGTGGTATATGGGTTATAATAAAGGGAACATAAGGAAAATTCTTAGAATCTGTAAATATGATAGAACAAGAAAGACGGGTCCAAGCCTGAAAACCTGATGTTCAAAAAGGAGACAGAATGGAATTGGTTCTCAAATAGAGTAGTAGATGATTGGAACGGACGTAGTAATCAAGCTATTAGTGCTGAGGCATTTGGGAACAGTAAGAGAAAATTACACATTTATGAATGGGGATGATAGGTGGAAATAGGTAGGCATATTTCATACAAGTACTGCCTGAAAGTACGCTGAAACTCATGAATAACACTCTTAATTGAGATACGGAACAACCTTACCAAATGCATGTATTTTGAGTGTTTTTCACATTCTTAGTTACCAAAACCCCAAATTGCATGCGAAACTAGCTTTATGTGGAAAAAAAATGACATTACCAGAAGAGTGTCTTTTGAGTGTTTTTGAGCGTGTTAGGCAATAAAGCACTAAAAAGCAGGGCAATAACATTACATGGGAATAAAACCAAATTTTACCAAGAACTTGCCTTTAAGTGTTTTTGAGCTCCTTACATATTGAAACGCTAAAAGGCATGCAAAACACCCTTTATGGAGAAACAGAAAAACATTACCAAAAACATATATTTTGAGTGTTTTTGATCATGTTACTTATGAAAACGCTTAAATACATGCAAAGAACCCTATATTTGGGAAACGAAAGGACATTATGAGAAACGTGTATTATGAGTGTTTTTAAGTTCCTTAAGTACCAAAAAGCTAAAACCAACAAATAACACTATAGAGAAAAAAATAAATAAATAAAAAATAAAAAAATAGCAATTTTTTTTTTTTTTTTTTTTATTCATCTTCATAGGTACCAAGATGCCAAAATTCTGTCAAAATTCAGGGAAATTATGTGGGAAAAAGAACATTATCAAAAATGTCATAGATTTTTTTCGGAAAGTTATGTACCAAAACCTAAAGTGCATGCAAAGCCACCTATATATGGAAATTAAACGACTTTACAAGAAACCTGTCTTTTGAGTGTTTTTTAGCATGCTAGGCACCAAAACGATAAATACCATTGAAGTCACTCAATATGGGACTCCAAAACAAAATTACTGAAAACATGTCTTCTCAGTGTTTTACGTAGAAAAACGCTAAAACGGATGCAAACCAACCAATACGAAGAAATAGAAAAACATCACCAAAAAGGTATATTTTGAGTGTTTTTCAACTTGTTACCTACAAAAAACGCGAAAATACAAGCAAAGCACTCTATATTGGGAAACAAAAGGACATTATGAGAAACGTGTATAATGAGTGTTTTATAGTTTCACAAGATCCACAAGGCAAAAAACACAAAAACTCGTATATATGGAGAAGATTCTTACATACCAAAATGCTGAAACTCATAACACTCTTAATTGAAAAACAGAACAACCTTACTAAATGCGTGTATTTTGAGTGTTTTCACATTCTTAGTTAAAAAAAAAAAACGAAATTCCATGCGAATATATGTGGGGAAAAAAATGACATTACCAGAAAAGTGTCTTTTGAGTGTTTTTGAGAGTGTTAGGCAATAAAGCACTAAAAAGCAGGGCAATCACATTACATGGAATAAAAACCAGTTTACCAAGAATTTGCCTTTAAGTGTTTTTCAGCTCCTTATATGCGCTAAAACGCATGCAAAACACACTTTATATAGAAACAAAATAACATTACCAACAACAGGTATTTTGAGTGTTTTTTAATCATATTATCTATAAAAACGCTTAAATACATGCAAAGAACCTTATGTTTGGGAAAGGAAAGGATATTACTAGAAACGTGTATTATGAGTGTTTTTAAGTTCCTTAAGAACCAAAAAGCTAAAACCCACAAGTAACACTCTTTATTTAAAAAAAAAATAAATAAATAAATAGAAAAATAGGAATTTTTTTACTTTTTATTCATCTTCATAGGTACCGAGATGCCAAAATTCTGGCAAAATTCAGGGCAATTATGTGATAAAAGATCATTATCAAAAAAGTTAATTTTACCTTTTTTTCGGACTCTTATTTACCAAACACTAAAGTGCATGCAAAGCCACCTATATGAGGAAATTAAACGACTTTACCAGAAACCTGTCTTTTGAGTGATTTTCAGCTTGGTAGGCATCAAAACGATAAATAATATGGAAGTCACTCTAAATGAGAATCCAAAACAAAATACTGAAAATGTGTCTTTTCTGTGTTTTAGGTAGAAAAACGCTAAAACGGATGCAAACCAAAAATATGAAGAAAAAGAATATTACCAAAAAGGTATATTTAGTGTTTTTAATCTTGTTACCTACAAAAAACGCAAAAAAGGATGCAAAGCACTCTATATTGGGAAACAAAAGGACATTACGAGAAACGTGAATAATGAGTGTTTTATAGTTTCACAAGAACCACAAGGCAAAAAACGCAAAAACTCGTGTATATGGAGGTTTCTTAGTTACCAAAAGGCTGGTACTCATGAATAACACTCTTAAATGAGAAACATAACAACCTTACGAAATGCGTGTAATTGAGTGTTTTTCACATTCTTATTTACGAAAACCCCAAATTGCATGCAAAACTAGCTTTATGTTGGTAAGAAATGACATTACCAAAAAAGTGACTTTGGGTGTTTTTGAGCGTGTTAGGCAGTAATGCACCAAAAAGCAGGGCAATAACATTACATGGGAATGAAACCAACTTTTACCAAGAACTTGCCTTTAAGTTTTTTTGAGCTCCTTACATACCAAAACGCTAAAACGAATGGAAAACACCCTTTTTGGAGAATTAGAATAACATTACCAAAAACATGTATTTTGAGTTTTTGATCATGCTACCAATAAAAACGGGAAAATACATGCAAAGAAACGAAAGGACATACAAAATACATGGGAAACGAAAGGACATTACGAGAAACGTGTATTATGAGTGTTTTTAAGTTCCTTAAGAACCAAAAAACTAAAACCAACAAATAACACTCTTTATAAAGAAAAAATAAGTAAATATATAAAAAAAACGGCATTTTATTTATTTATTTTTTTTGTTATTCATCTTCATAGGTACCGAGATGCCAAAATTCTGGGAAAATTCTGGGCAATTATGTGATACAAGAATATTATCAAAAAAGTTAATTTTAGTTTTTTTTTTCGGAATGTTATGTACCAAACTCTAAAGTGAATGCAAAGCCACCTACATGAGGAAATTAAACGACTTTACGAGAAACCTTACTTTTGAGTGTTTTTCCGTATGTTAGGCACCAAAACGATAATAATATGGAAGTCACTCAATATGGGAATCCAAAACAAAATTACTGAAAACGTGTCTTTTCAGTGTTTTACATAGAAAAACGCTAAAAAGGATGCAAACCATCTAATATAAAGAAATAGAATAATATTTCGAAAAATGTATATTTGGAATGTTTTTGAGCTTGTTACCTAAAAAAAAAATGCATAAAATGGATGCAAAGTATTGCAAAACAAAAGGACATTCTGAGAAACGTGTATAATGAGTGTTTTATAGTTCCACAAGAACCAAAAGGCAAAAATCGCAAAAACTCGTGTACCTAGAGAAGTTTCTTAGATACCAAAATGATGAAACTCATGAATAACACTTTTTGATTGAGAAACAGAATTACCTTACAAAATGTGTGTATTTTGAGTGTTTTTCACATTCTTATTTACAAAAATCCCAAATTACATGCGAAACTAGCTTTATGTGGGAGATAAATGACATTACCAGAAAAGTGTCTTTTGAGTGTTTTTGAGCTTTATATACAACAAAGCACTAAAAAGCAGAACAATCACATTACATTGGAATAAAACCAAATTTTACGAAGAATAAAAAAAAAGAACAAGCTTACCAAATGAGTGTATTTTGGGTGTTTTTCACATTCTTAGTTACCAAAATCCCAAATTGCATGCGAAATATTGTGGGGTAAAAATGTGGGAAAAAAAAATGACTAACATAAAAAAGTTTTTTTGAGTATTTTTGAGCGTGTTAGGAAATAAAGCACTAAAAAGAAAGGCAATCACGTTACATAGGGATAAAACCAATTTTTACCAACAACTTCACTTTGAGATTTTTTAAACTCCTTACATACAAAAACGCTAAAACGCATGCAAAACACCCTTTATGGAGAAACAGAATAACATTACCAAAAACACGTATTTTGAGTGTATCTGATCATGTTACCTATAAAAACACTTAAATATATGTTTGGGAAACGAAAAAAAACATTACGAGAAACGTATATTATGAGTGTTTTTAAGTTTCTTAAGTACCAAAAAGCTAAAAGCCAAAAATAACACTCTTTATAGAGAAAAAATAAATAAATAAATAAATAAAAAAATAGCAATTTTTTTTTTGTTATTCATATTCATAGGTACTGAGATGCCGAAAGTCTGGCAAAATTAAGGGAAATTATGTGGAAAAAGGAACATTATAAAAAAAGTTAATTTTAGCTTTTTTTTCGGACTGTTATGTACCAAACCCTAAAGTGCATCCAAAGCCACCTATATAGGGAAATTACACGACTTTACCAGAAGCCTCTCTTTTGAGTGTTTTCTCTTTTAGCATCTTAGGCATCAAAAGGATAAATAATATGAAAGTCACTCAATATGGAAATACAAAACAAAATTACTGAAAACGTGTCTTTTCCGTGTTTTACGTAGAAAAACGCTAAAACGGATGGAAACCAACCAATATGAAAAAATAGAATAACGTTACCAAAAATGTATATTTTGAGTGTTTTTGAGCCTGTTAACCACAAAAAACGCGAAAATGGATGCAAAGCACTCTATATTGGGAAACAAAAGGACATTACGAGAAACGTGTATAATGAGTGTTTTATGGTTTCACAAGAACCACAAGGCAAAAAAACGCAAAAAATTCGTATATATGGATAAGTTTCTTAGATACCAAAATGCTGAAACTCATGAATAACACTCTTAATTGAGAAACAGAACAACCTTACTAAATGCGTGTATTTTGAGAGCTTTTCACATTCTTAGTTACCAAAACCCCAAATTGCATGCAAAACCAGATTTATGTGGGAAAAAATGACATTCCCAGAAAGGTGTCTTTTGAGTGTTTTTGAGCGTAATAGGATATAAAGCACTAAAAAGCAGGGGAATTACATTAAATTCGAATAAAACCACTTTTTATTAAGAACTTGCCTTTCAGTGTTTTTGAGCTCCTTATATACCAAACGTTAAATGTATTGCGTGTATTTTGAGTGCTTTTTACATTCTTAGTTACCCAAAACCCAAATTGATTGCAAAACCAGCTTTATGTGGTAAAAAAAAAAAGACATTTCCTGAAAAGTGTCTATTGAGTGTTTTTGAGCGTGATAGGCAGTAAAGCACTAAAAAGAAGGGCAATCACATTACATGGGAATAAAACCAATGTTTACCATGAACTCGCCTTTAAGTGTTTTTGAGTTCCTTATATACCAAAACACTAAAACGCATGCAAAACACACTTTATGAAGAAACAGAATAACATTACCAAAAACATGTATTTTGAATGTTTTTGATCATGTTACCAATAAAACGCATGCTACATGCTAAGAACCCTTTTTGTTGGAAAGGAAAGGACATTACGAGAAACGTGTATTATAAGTGTTTTTAAATTCATTAAGTACCAAAAACCTAAAAGCCACAAATAACTCTCTATTGAGAAAAAATAAATAAATAAATAAAAAACACGATATTTTTTTTTCTTTCTTATTTATCTTCACAGGTACCGAGATGCCAAAAAATCGGGCAAAATTCATGAAATTTTGTGAAATAAGAACATTATCAAAAAAGTTAATTTCAGCTTTTTTTTTTCGACTGTTATGTAGCAAACCCTAAAGTGCATGCAAAACAACATATATGGGGAAATCAAACGTCTTTGCCAGAAAACTGTCTTATGAGTGTTTTTCAGCATGTTAAGCACCAAAACGATAAATAACATGGAAGTCACTCTATATGGGAATCCAAAACAAAATTACTGAAAACGTGTCTTTTTGGTGTTTTACGTAGAAAAACGCTAAAACGGATGCAAACCAACCAATATGAAAAAAAAAATAGAATAACATTACCAAAAATGTATATTTTGAGTGTTTTTGAGCTTGTTACCTACAAAAAAGGTGAAAATGGATGCAAAGCACTCCCTATTCGGAAACAAAATGACATTACGAGAAACGTGTATAATGAATGTCTTATTATTTTCGAGCAAAAGAACTTGTGGTTCACAAGAACCACAAGGCAAAAAACGCAAAAACTCGTGTATATAAAGAAGTTCCCTATATTTGGGAAACGAAAGGACATTACGAGAAATGTGTATTATGAATATTTTTAAGTTCCTTAAGTACTAAAACGTTAAAACCTGCAAATAACACTCTTTATAGAGAAAAAAAATGGCATTTTTATTTTTTTGTTATTCATGTTCATAGGTACCAAGATGCCAAAATTCTGCCAAAATTCAGGGAAAATATGTGGAAAAAAAGAACATTATCGAAAAAGTTAATTTTACGTTTTTTTCGGAGTTATGTACCAAACCAAAAAGTGTATGCAAAGAAACCTATTTGGGAAAATTTAACGACTTTACAAGAAACCTGTCTTTTGAGTGTTTTTCCGCATGTTAGGCACCAAAACGATAGATAATATGAAAGTCACTCTATATGGAAATCCAAAAGAAAATGACTGAAAACGTGTCTTTTAAAAGATTTACGTAGAAAAACGCTAAAACGGATGCAAACCAACCAATATGAAAAAATAGAATAATATTACCAGAAAAGTATATTTTGTGTGTTTTTGAGATTGTTACATAAAAAAAACGCAAATATGGATGCAAAGCACTGTATATTAGGGAAAAAAAAAGGACATAACGAGAAACGTGTATAATGAGTGTTTTATTGTTTCACCAGAATCACAAGGCAAAAAACGCAAAAACTCGTCTGTGTGGAGAAGTTTCTAAGATACCAAAATGCTGAAACTCATGAATAACACTCTTAACCAAGAAACAGAGCAACCTTACTAAATGCGTGTATTTTGAGTGTTTTTTTTTACATTCTTAGTTACCAAAACCCCAAATTCCATGCAAAACTAGCTTTATGTGGGAAAAAATGACATTACCAGAAAAGTGTCTTTGAGTGTTTTTGAGCGTGTTAGGCAATAAAGCACTAAAAAGCAGGGCAATCACATTACATGGGAATAAAACCGACTTTTACGAAGAACTTGTCTTTTAGTGTTTTTGACACGCATTTAGTAAGGTTGTTCTTTTTCTCAATTAAGAATGTTATTCATGAATTTCAGCATTTTGGTATGTAGAAAACTTCTCCATATACACGAGTTTTTCCGTTTTTTGCCTTGTGGTTTTTTTACAACTATAAAACATTCATTATACACTTTTCTTGCAATGTCCCTTTATTTCCCAATATAGAGTGCTTTGTATCAATTTTTGCCTTTTATTTTGTAGGTAATAAGCTCAAAAACACTCAAAACATACATTTTTGGTAATGTTTTTCTGCTTCTTGATATTGGTTGGTTTGCATCAGTTTTAGCGTTTTTCTAAGTAAAACACTGAGAGAAACGTTTTTAGTAATTTTCTTTTGGATTCCCACATAGAGTGAGATCCTTATTATTTATCGTTTTGGTGCCTAACATGGGGAAAAAAACTCAAAAGACAGATTTCTGTTAAGGTCTTTAATTTACTCATATGCGAGGCCTTCCATGTCTTTGGAGTGTTTTTGAGTGTATTACGCAATAAAGCACTAAAAGGAAGGGCAATCACAATACAAATACATGTATTTTGAGTGTTTTTGATCATGTTATCTATATAAACGCTTAAATACATACAAACAACCTTATGTTTGGGAAACGAAAGGACATTACGAGAAACGTGTATTGAGTGTTTTTTTTAAGTTCCTTCAGTACCTAAAAGCTAAAACCCACAAATAACACTTTATTTAGAAAAAAAAAATAATAAAAAAATGGGAATTTTTTTATTTTTTTTGTTATTCATCCAAATAGGTACCGAGATGCCAAAATTCTGCCAAAATTCAGGGAATTTATGTGGGAAAAAGAACATCATCAAAAAAGTTAATTATAGCTTTTTTTTTCGGATTGTTATGCACCAAACCCTAAAGTGCATGCAAAGCCACCTTTATAAGGAAGTTAAACGACTTTACCAGAAACCTGTCTTTTCAGTGTTTTTCAGCATATTAGGCACCAAAACGATAAATAAAATGGAAGTCAGTCAATATGTGAATCCAAAACAAAATTACTGAAAACGTGTCTTTTCAGTGTTTTACGTAGAAAAACGCTAAAGCGGATGCAAACCAACCTATATGAAGAAATAGAATAACATTACTAAAAAGATATATTTTGAGTGTTTTTGAGCTTGTTACCTACAAAAAAATGAAAAAATGGAAGTAAAGCACTCTATATTAGGAAACAAAAGGACATTACGAGAAACGTGTATAATGAGTTTTTTTTATAGTTTTAAAAGAACCACAAGGCAATAAACGCAAAAAAATCGTGTATATAGAGAAATTTCTTACATACCAAAATAATGAAATGCATGAATAACACTTTTAATCGATAAACAGAACTATCTTACCAAATTTGTGTATTTTGAGTGTTTTCATATTCTTAGTTACGAAAATGCCAAATTACATGCGAAACTACCTTCATGTGAAGGGGTCTTTTTAGTGTTTTTGAGCGTGATATGCAACAAAGCACTAAGAAGCAGAACAACAACATTATATGGGATTAAAACCAACTTTTACGAAGAACTTTCCTTTAAGTGTTTTTTAACTCCTTACATACCAAATCGCTAAAACGCATACAAAACACCCTATATGAAGAAACAGAATAACATTACCAAAAACATGTATTTTGAGTGTTTTTGATCATGTAACCTATAAAAACGCTTAAATACATGTAAAGAACCCTATGTTTGTATAACAAAAGGACATTAAGAAAATCGTGTATTATGAGTGTTTTAAAGTTCCTTAAGTACCAAAAAGCTAAAACCCACAAATAACTCTTTATAGAGAGAAAAATTTTTTTTTTTTTATTATTCACCTTCATAGGTACCGAGATGCCAAAATTTGGTAAAATTCATGGAAATTTTATAAAAAAAAAATCATTATAAAAAAAATAATTTTAGCTTTTTTCCGGAGTTATGTACAAACTCTGAAGTGCATGCAAATCCACCTATATGGGGAAATTACACGACTTTACCAGAAACCTGTCTTTTGAGTGTTTTTCAGCAATTTCAACAATATTACTTAAAACGTGTCTTTTCTGTGATTTAAGTAGAAAAACACTAAAACGGATGCAAACCAACCAATATGAAGAAATAGAATAACATTACCAAAAAGTTATATTTTGATGTGTTTTCGAGCTTGTTACCTACAAAAAATGCAAAAATGGATGGAAAGCACTTTATATTGGTAAAGAAAAGGACATTACGAGAAACGTGTATGAGTGTTTTATAGTTTCACAAGAACCACAAGGTAAAAAACTCAAAAACTCGTGTACATAAAGAAGTTTCTTACATACCAAAAAGCTGAAACTCATGAATAACACTTTTAATTTTGAAACAGAAAAACCTTACCAAATGTGTGTATTAGAAAAGTTTCTTATATACCAAAATGCTGAAACTCATGAATAACACTTTTAATTAAGAAATAGAACAACCTTACTAAATGCCTGTGTTTTGAGTATTTTTTGACCAAAACCCCAAATTCCATGCAAAACAAGCTTTATGTGGGAAAAAAAATGATATTACCAAAAAAGTGTCTTTTGAGTGTTTTTGATTGTGTTAGGCAATAAAGCACTCAAAAGCAGGGCAATCACATTACATGGGAATAAAAACAACTTTTACCATTGAGCTCATTACATACCAAAACGCTAAAACGCATGCAAAACATCTTTTATGGAGAAACAGAATAAATTTACCAAAAACATATATTTTGAGTGTTTTTGATCATGTTATCTATAAAAACGCTTAAATACATGCAAAGAACCTTATGTTTGCGAAACGAAAGGACATTACGAGAAATGTGTATTATAAGTGTTTTTAAGTTACTTAAGTACCAAAAAGCTAAAATCCACAAATAACACTCTTTATTTAGAAAAAAAAAGTAAGAAAATAAAAAAATAGGATTTTTTTTTTTTTTTGTTATTCAGCTTCATAGGTACCGAGATGCCAAATTTCTGGGAAAATTCAGGGCTATTATATCATAAAACAAAAATTATCAAAAAAGTTAATTTTAGCTTTTTTTTCGGACAGTTATGTACCAAACCCTAAAGTGCATCCAAAGACTCCTATATGAGGAAATTAAACGACCTTTTTGATCATGTTACTAATAAAAACGCTTAAATAAATGCAAAGAACACTATTTTTGGGAAACGAAAGGATATTACGAGAAACGTGTATTATGAGTGTTTTTTAGTTCATTAATTACCAAAAAGCTAAAAGCCACAAATAACACTCTTTATTGAGAAACAATAAATAAATTTAAAAAATACAATATTTTTTTTTCTTTCTTATTTATCTTCACAGGTACCGAAATGCCAAAATTCTGGCAAAATTCAGGAAATTAAGTGAAATAAGAACATTATCAAAAAAGTTAAATTTAGTTTTTTTTTCGGACTGTTAGGTACCAAACCCCTAAAGTGCATGCAAAGCCACCTATATCGGGAAATTAAACGTCTTTGCCAGAAAACAGAAATGTTAGGAACCAACACAATAAATAACATGGAAGTCAATCTATATGGGAATCCAAAACAAAATTACTAAAAACGTGTCTTTTCGGTGTTTTACGTAGAAAAACGCTAAAACGGATGTAAACCAATAAATATGAAGAAATAAAATAACATTACCAAACAGGTATATTTTGAGTGTTTTTGAAATTGTTACCTACAAAAAACGCGAAAATGGATGGAAAGCACTCTATATTGGGAAGCAAAAGGACTTTATGAGAAACGTGTATAATGAGTGTTTTATAGTTTCACAAGAACTACAAGGCAAAAAACGCCAAAACTCGTGTATATAAAGAAGTTTCTTACATTCCAAAATGCTGAAAATTTGGAACAACACTCTTAATTGAATAACAGAACAATCTTACTACATGCGTGTATTTTGAGTGCTTTTCACATCCTTAGTTACCAAAACCCCAAATTGCATGCGAAATAAGCTTTATGTGGGAAAAAAATGACATTACCTGAAAAATGTCTCTTGAGGGTTTTTGAGCGTGTTAGACAATAAAGCACTAAAAAGCAGAGGAATCACATTACATTGGAATAAAACCAATTTTTAACAAGAACTTGCCTTGAAGTGTATTTGAGCTCCTTATAAACCAAAACACTAAAATGCATGGAAAATACACTTTATGGTGAAACAGAATAACATTACCAAAAACAAAGTATTTTGAGTGTTTTTGATCATGTTACCAATAAAAACGCATAATTACATGCAAAGAACCCTATTTTGGGGAAATGAAACGACATTACGAGAAACGTGTATTATGAGTGTTTTGGAGTTCATTAAGTACGAAAAAGGTAAAAGCCACAAATTTCACTCTTTATTGAGAAAAAAAATAACTAATTAAAAAAATACGATTTTTTTTCATTCTTATTCATCTTCACAGGTAACGAGGTGCCAAAATTCGGGCAAAGTTCAGGAAATTATAGGAAATAAGAACATTATAAATAAATTCAGGAAATTAAGTGAAATAAGAACTTTATCAAAAAAGTTAAATTTAGCTTGTTTTTCGGATTGTTATGTACCAAACCCCTAAAGTGCATGCAAAGCCACCTATATGGGGAAATTAAACGTTTTTGCCAGATCCAACACGATAAACCCCATGGAAGTCAATCTATATGGGAATCGAAATCAATATTACTGAAAATGTGTCTTTTCGGTGTTTTACGTAGAAAACCGTAAAACGGATGCAAACCAACCAAAATGAAAAAATAGAATAACATTACCAAAAAGGTATATTTTGAGTGTTTTTGAAATTGTTTCCTAAAAAAACGCAAAAATGGATGGAAAGCACTGTATAATGGCAAGCAAAAGGCACCAAAAATCATGTTAGGCACCAAAGCAATAAATAATATGAAAGTCACTCTATATGGAAATCCAAAACAAAATTACTGGATGTGTCTTTTAAAAGATTTACGTAGAAAAACGCTAAAACGGATGCAAACCAACCAATATGAAGAAACAGAATAACGTTACAAAAAAAGTATATTTTGTGTGTTTTTGAGCTTGTTACATAAAAAGAAACGCGAAAATGGATGCAAAGCACTCTATATAATGAAAAAAAAGGACATAACGAGAAACGTGTATAATGAGTGTTTTATAGTTTCACCAGAATCACATAGCAAAAAACGCAAAAACTCGACTCTATGGAGAAGTTTCTAAGATACCAAAATACTGAAACTCATGAATAACACTCTTAATCAAGAAACAGAACAACATTACTAAAAGCGTGTATTTTGAGTGTTTTTTTTACATTCTTAGTTACCAAAAGCCCAAATTCCATGCGAAACTAGCATTATGCGGGAAAAAAATGACATTGCCATAAAAGTCTCTGAGTGTTTTTGAGCGTGATAGGCAATAAAGCACTAAGAAGTAGGGCAATCACATTACATGGGAATAAAACCAACTTTTACGAAGAACTTGCCTTTTAGTGTTTTTGACAACCATTTAGTAAGGTTGCTCTGTTTCTCAATTAAGAGTGTTATTCATGAGTTTCAGCATATACACGAGTTTCTGCGTTTTTTGCCTTGTTTTTTTTGAACTATAAATCATTCCATATACATTTTTCTAGCAATGTCCCTTTGTTTCCCAATATAGAGTGCTTTGTATCCATTTTCGCGTTTTTTTGTTGGTAACAAGCTCAAAAACACTCAAAATATACATTTTTGGTAATGTTTTTCTGCGTCTAGATATTGGTTGGTTTGTATTAGTTTTAGCGTTTTTCTACGTAAAACACTGAGAAGACACGTTTTCAGTAATTTTCTCTTGGATTCCCACATAGAGTGAGTTCCTTATTATTTATCGTTTTGGTGCCTAACATACTGAAAAACACTCAAAAGACAGATTTCTGGTAAGGTCTTTAATTTCCTCATATGGGAGGCTTTGCATGTCTTTTCAGTGTTTTTCAGGGTGTAAGGCAATAAAGCACTAAAAGCTATGGCAATCATATTACATGGGAATAAAACCAAATTTTACCATGAACTTGCCTTTAAGTGTTTTTGAGCTCCTTACATACCAAAACGCTAAAACGCATGCAAAATACATTTTATGGAGAAACAGAATAACATTAGCAAATACATGTATTTTGAGTGTTTTTGATCATGTTATCTAAAAAAAAACGCTTAAATACATGCAAAGAACCTTATGTTTGGGAAACGAAAGAAAATTACGAGAAACGTGTATTATTAGTGATTTTTAAGTTGCTTCAATACCAAAAAACCTAAAACCCACAAATAACACTCTTTAGAAATAAAATAATAATAAAAATAAAAATAAAAAATGGGATTTTTTTTTTTTCTTATTCATCTTCATAGGTATCGAGATGCCAAAATTCTGCCAAAATTCAGGAAATTTTTGTGGAAAAAAGAACATTATCATAAAAGTTAATTATAGCTTTTTTTTCGGATTGTTATGTACCAAACCGTAAAGTGCATGCAAAGCCACCTATATAGGGAAGTTAAACGACTTTACCAGAAACCTGTCTTTTCAGTGTTTTTCAGCATGTTAGGCAACAAAACGATAAATAATATGGAAGTAAGTCATTATGTGAATCCAAAAGAAAATTACTGAAAATGTGTCTTTTCAGTGTTTTACGAAGAAAAACGCTAAAGAAATAGAATAACATTATCAAAAAGATATATTTTGAGTGTTTTTGAGCTTCTTACCTACAAAAAAATGCAAAAATTAATGTAAAGCACTCTATAATAGGAAACAAAAGGACATTACGAGCAATGTGTATAATGAGTGTTTTATAGTTTTAAAAGAACCACAAGGCAATAAACGCAAAAACTCATATATATAGAGAAATTTCTTACATACCAAAATGAATAAATGCATGAATAACACTTTTAATCGATAAACAGAACTACCATACCAAATTGTGTATTTTCAGAGTTTTTCACATTCTTAGTTACGAAAATGCCAAATTACATGCGAAACTAGCTTCATGTGGGAAAAAAAATGACATTACAAGAAAAGTGTCTTTTGAGTGTTTTTCAGCGTGATATGCAACAAAACACTAAAAAGCAGAACGATCACATTACATGGAGAAACAGAATAACATTACCAAAAACATGTATTTTGAGTGTTTCCGATCATGTTATCTATAAAAACGCTTAAGTGCATGCAAAGAACATTATGTTTGGGAAACAAAATGACATTACGAGAAATGAGTTTTATGAGTGTTTTTTTTTTAAGTTCCTTAAGTACCAAAAAGCTAAAAACCACAAATAACACTCTTTATTTAAAAAATAAAAAAAAAAATAAAAAATAAAAAAAAAAAATGAATTTTATTTATTTATTTATTTATTTTTTTTTTTTTTGTTATTCATCTTCATAGGTACCGAGATGCCAAAATTCTGGGAAAATTCAGGGCAAATATGTGATAAGAGATTATTATCAAAAAAGTTAATTTCAGCTTTTTTTTCGGACTGTTATGTAGCAAACCCTAAAGTGCATGGAAAGCCTCCAATATGAGGAAATTAAACGACCTTACCAAAAATCTCTTTTGAGTGTTTTTAGCATGTTAGGCACCAAAACGATAAATAATAACGAAATCACTCTATATGGGAATCCAAAACAAAGTTACTGAAAACGTGTCTTCTCAGTGTTTTATGTAAAAAAAACGTTAAAATGGATGGAAATCTACCAATATCAAGAAATAGAAAAACGTTACCAAAACAGTATATTTTGAGTGTTTTTGAGCTTTTTACATACAAAAAACTTGAAAGTTGATGCAAAGCACTCTATATTGGGAAACAAAAGGACATTTCAAGAAAAGTGTATAATGAGTGTTTTATAGTTCAAAAGAACCACGAAGCAAAAAACGCAAAAACTCGTGTATATAGAGAGATTTCCTAGATACCAAAATGCTGAAAATCATGAATAACACTCTTAATTGAGAAACAGAGCAACCTTACTAAATGCGTGTATTTTGAGTGCTTTTCACATTCTTAGTTACCAAAACCCCAAATTGCATGCAAAACCGACTTCATGTGAGTAAAAAAATGACATTACCAGAAAAGTGTCTTTTAATTGTTTTGAGCACGATAGGCAATAAAGCACTAAAAAGCAGGGCAATCATATTACATTGGAATAACACCAATTTATACCAAAAACTTGCCTTTAAATGTTTTTTAGCTCCTTATATACAAAACAGCTAAAACGCATGGAAAACACACTTTATGGAGAAACAGAATAACATTACCAAAACATGTATTTTGAGTGCTTTTGATCATGTTATCTATAAAAACGCTTAGATACATGCAAAGAACATTATGTTTAAGAAACAAAAGGACATTACGAGAAACGTCTATTATGAGTGTTTTTTTAAGTTCCTTAAGTACCAAAAAGCTAAAACCCACAAATAACACTTTATTTAGAAAATAAAAAGATTAAAAAATTTAAAAAATAGGATTTTTTTTTTTTTTTTTTTTTTTGTTATTTATCTTCATAAGTACCGAGATGCCAAAATTCTGTGAAAATTTAGGGCAATCATATGATAAAACAATATTATCAAAAAAGTTAATTTCAGCTTTGTTATGTACCAAACCTTAAAGTGTATCCAAAGCCTCCTATATGAAGAAATTAAACGACCTTACCAGAAATCTGTGTTTTCAGTGTTTTTAGCATCTTAGGCACCAAAACGATAAATAATAAGGAACTGACTCTATATGGGAATCCAAAACAAAGTTACTGAAAACGTGTCTTCTCGGTGTTTTACATAGAAAAACTCTAAAACGGATGCAAAGCAATCTATATCAAGAAATATAAAAACGTTACTAAAAAGGTATCTTTTGAGTGTTTTTGAGCTTGTTACCTACACAAAACGTGAAAATTCATACAAAGCACTCTATATTGGGAAACAAAAGGACATTTGCAAGAACAGTATATAATAAGCGTTTTATAGTTCAAAAGAACCACAGGGCAAAAAACGCAAAATCTCGTGTATATGGAGAGATTTCCTAGATACCAAAATGCTAAAACTCATGTATAACACTCTTAATTGAGAAACAGAGCAACCTTACTACATGCGTGCATTTTAAGTGCTTTTAACATTCTTAGTTACCAAAACCCCAAATTGCATGTGAAAATAGATTTGTGGGGAAAAAAAATGATTTACCAGAAAAGTGACTTTTGAGTGTTTTTGAGCGTGATAGGGAATAAAGCACTAAAAAGGAGGGCAATCACATTACATTAGAGTAAAACGAATTTTTATCAAGAACTTGCCTTTAAGTGTTTTTGAGCTCCTTATATACCAAAACAGTAAAACGCATGCAAAACAAACTTTATGGTGAAACAGAATAACATTACCAAAAACATGTATTTTCAGTGTTTTTGATCATGTTACCAATAAAAACGCTTAAATACATGCAAAGAACACTATTTTTGGGAAACGAAAGGAGATTACGAGAAACGTGTATTATGAGTGTTTTTAAGTTTATTAATTACCAAAAAGCTAAAAGCCACAAATAACACTCTTTATTGAAAAACAATAAATAAATAAAAAAAAATACGATATTTTTTTTCTTTCTTATTCATCTTCACAGGTACCGATATGCCAAACTTCGGGCAAAATTCAGGAATTTATGTAAAATAAGAACATTATCAAAAAAGTTTAATTTAGCTTTTTTTTCGGACTGTTATATACCAAACCCGTAAAGTGTATGCAAAGGCACCTATAAGGATAAATTAAACGTCTTATGAGTGTTTTTCAGCATCTTAGGAACCAACACGATAAATAACATGGAAGTCAATCTATATGGGAATCCAAAACAAAATTACTAAAAACGTGTCTTTTCCGTGTTTTACGTAGAAAAACGCTTAAACGGATGCAAACCAACCAATATGAAGAAATAAAATAACATTACCAAAAAGGTATATTTTGAGTGTTTTTGAAATTGTTACCTACAAAAAACGCGAAAATGGATGGAAAGCACTCCATATTAGGAAGTAAAACGACATTACGAGAAACGTGTATAATGTGTGTTTTATAGTTACACAATAACTACAAGGCAAAAAAACGTAAAAACTCGTGTATATAGAGAAGTTTCTTACATTCTAAAATGCTAAAAAACAGGAACAACACTCTTAATTGAGAAACAACTATCTTACTAACACTTGAGTGTTTTTCACATTCTTAGTTACCAAAACCACAAATTGCATGCGAAACCAGCTTTATCTGGGAAAAAAAATGACATTACCAGAAAAAATGTCTTTTGAGTGTTTTTGAGCGTGTTAGGCAATAAAGCACTAAAAAGCAACTAACAAGAACTAAAGCACTAACAAGAATTTTCCTTTAAGTGTTTTTGAGCTCCTTATATACCAAAACACTAAAACGCATGCAAAATACATTTTATGGTGAAACAGAAGAACATTACCAAAAACATGTATTTTAAGTGTTTTTGATCATGTTACAAATAAAAACGCTTTAATACATGCAAAGAACCGTATTTTTGGGAAACGAAATGATATTACGAGAAACGTGTATTATGAGTGTTTTTAAGTTCCTTAAGTACCAAAAAAGCTAAAACCCATAAATAACATTCTTTATAGAGAAAAAAAAAATAAGAAAATATATATATTTTTTTGTTCATCATAGGTATAAGATGCCAAAATTCTCGCAATATTCTTTGGGAATCGATAACAAAATTACAGAAAACGTGTCTTTTCGATGTTTTACGTAGAAAAACGCTAAAATAGATGAAAACCAACCAATATGAAGAAATTGAATAACATTACCAAAGAGGTATATTTTAAGTGTTCTTGAGCTTGTTACCTACAAAAAACGCGAAAATGGATGCAAAACACTCCCTATTGGGAAAGAAAAGTACATTACGAGAAACATGTATAATGAGTGTCTTATTATTTTCGGGCAAAAGAACTTGTGGTTCACAAGAACCACAAGGCAAAAAACGCAAAAACTCGTGTATATAAAGAAGTTTCATAGATACCAAAATGCTGAAACTCATGAATAAAAATTTTAATTCAGAAACAGAACAACATTAACAAATGCGTTTATTTTGAGTGTTTTTTCACATTCTTATTTAGCAAAACCCCAAATAGCATGCAAATAGCTTTATGTGGGAAAAAAATGACATTACCAGAAATGTCTTTTGAGTGTTTTTGAGCGTGTTTGGCAATAAAGCACTAAAAAGCAAGGCAATCATATTACATTGGAATAAAACCAACTTTTACCAAGAACTTGCCTTGAAGTGTTTTTCAGCTCCTTACATACCAAATCGCTAAAACG
The DNA here is from genome assembly GCF_035594125.1 of Scylla paramamosain. Lineage (NCBI taxonomy): Eukaryota > Metazoa > Arthropoda > Malacostraca > Decapoda > Portunidae > Scylla > Scylla paramamosain. Next base: position 2,183,733 of record NC_087191.1, read on the forward strand.
CATGTAAAACACTCCTTTATGGAGAAGCAGAATAACATTACCAAAAACAAGTGTTTTTGAGTGTTTTTTAACATGTTACCTATAAAAACGCTTAAATACATGCAAAGATCCCTATATTTGGAAAACGAGAGGACATTACGGGAAATGTGTATTATGAATATTTTTAAGTTCCTTAAGTACCAAAACGTTAAAACCTACAAATAACACTCTTTATAGAGAAAAAACAAAAAAAATAGCATTTTTATTTTTTTGTTATTGATGTTCATAAGTACCACGATACCAAAATTCTGCCAAAATTCAGGAAAATTATGTGGAAAATAGAACTTTATCGAAAAAGTTAATTTTACCTTTTTTTTCTTAGTTATGTACCAAACCAAAAAGTGTATGCAAAGCCACCTATTTATGAATATTTAACGACTTTACAAGAAACCTGTGTTTTGAGTGTTTTTCCGCATGTTAGGCACCAAAACGATAAATAATATGAAAGTCACTCTATATGGAAATCCAAAACAAAATGACTGAAAACGTGTCTTTTAAAAGATTTACGTAGAAAAACACTAAAACGGATGCAAACCAACTAATATGAAAAAATAGAACAACATTACCAGAAAAGTATATTTTGTGTGTTTTTGAGATTGTTACATAAAAAAAAAACGGAAAAATGGACGCAAAGCACTGTATATTAGGAAAAAAAAAAAAAAAGGACATAACGAGAAACGTGTATAATGAGTGTTTTATAGTTTCACCAGAATCACAAGGCAAAAAACGCAAAAACTCGTCTGTGTGGGGAAGTTTCTATGATACCAAAATGCTGAAACTCATGAATAACATTCTTAATCAAGAAACAGAGCAACCTTACTAAATGCGTGTATTTTTAGTGTTTTTTTTTTACATTCTTAGTTACCAAAACTCCAAATTCCATGCAAAACTAGCTTTATGTGGGAAAAAAAATGACATTATCAGAAAAGTGTCTTTGAGTGTTTTTGAGCGTGTTAGGCACTAAAGCATTAAAAAGCAAGGCAATCACATTACATGGGAATAAAACCAACTTTTACGAAGAACTTGCCTTTTAGTGTTTTTGACACGCATTTAGTAAGGTTGTTCTGTTTCTCAATTAAGAGTGTTATTCATGAGTTTCAGCATTTTGGTATGTAGGAAACTTCTCCATATACACGAGTTCTTGCGTTTTTTGCCTTGTATTTTAGAACTATAAAACATTCATTATACACTTTTCTCGCAATGTCCCTTTATTTCCCAATATAAAGTGACTTGTATCAATTTTGCGTTTTTTTTGTAGGTAACAAGCTCAAAAACACTCAAAATATACATTTTTGGTAATGTTTTTCTGCTTCTTGATATCGGTTGGTTTGCATGAATTTTAGCGTTTTTCTACGTAAAACACTGAGAAGACTTGTTTTCAGTAATTTTCTTTTGGATTCCCACATAGAGTGAGTCCCTTATTATTTATCGTTTTGGTGCCTAACATGCTGAAAATCACTCAAAAGACATATTTCTGGTAAAGTCTTTAATTTCCTCATATGCGAGGCCTTGCATGTCTTTTGAGTGTTTTTGAGTGTATTACGCAATAAAGCAGTAAAAGGAAGGAAAATCACATTACATTGGGAAAAAAACAAATTTTACCAAGAACTTGCTTGCCTTTAAGTTTTTTTAAGCTCCTTAAATACCAAAACGCTAAAACGCATGCAAAATACATTTTATTGAGAATTAGAATAATATTACCAAATACATGAATTTTGAGTGTTTTTTATCATGTTATCTATAAAAATGCTTAAATACATGCAAAGACCCTTATGTTTGGGAAAGGAAAGGACATTACGAGAAACGTGTACTGCTAGTGTTTTTTTAAGTTCTTTCAGTACCTAAAAGCTAAAACCCACAAATAACACTTCATTTAGAAAAAAATAAACAAAAAAATAAAAAAAAATGGGAATTTTTTTTTTGTTTGTTATTCATCTAAATAGATACCGAGATGCCAAAAATCTGAAAAAATTCAGGGATTTTATGTGGGAAAAAGAACATCACAAAAAAAGTTAATTATAACTTTTTTTTCGGATTGTTATGTACCAAACCCTAAAGTGAATGCAAAGCCACCTATATAGGGAAGTTAAACGTCTTTACCAGAAACCTGTCTTTTCAGTGTTTTTCAGCATATTAGGCACCAAAACGATAAATAATATGGAAGTCAGTCAATATGTGAATCCAAAACAAAATTACTGAAAACGTGTTTTTTACATAGTTTTTTTTTTTACATAGTGTTTTACATAGAAAAACGCTAAAGCGGATGTAAACCAACCATTATGAAGAAATAGAATAACATTACTAAAAATATACGAGTATATTTTCAGTATTTTTGAGCTTGTTACCTACAAAAAATGAAAAAAAATAGATGTAAAGCACTCTATATTAGGAAACAAAAGGACATTACGAGAAACGTGTATAATGAGTATTTTATAGTTTTAAAAGAACCACAAGGCAATAAACGCAAAAAATCGTGTATATAAACAAATTTCTTACATACCAATATGACGAAATGCATGAATAACACTTTTAATCGATAAACAGAACTACCTTACCAAATTGTGTATTTTGAGTGTTTTTCACATTCTTAGTTACGAAAATGCCAAACTACATGCGAAACTACCTTCATGTGGGAAAAAAAATGACATTACCAAAAAAGTGTCTTTTTAGTGTTTTCGAGCGTGATATGCAACAAAGCACTAAAAAGCAGAACAATCACATTACATTGGAATAACACCAACTTTTACGAAGAACTTGCCTTTAAGTGTTTTTTTTAACTCCTTACATACCAATTCGCTAAAACGCATGCAAAACACCCTATATGGAGAAACAGAATAACTTTACCAAAAACATGTATTTTGAGTGTTTTTGATCAGGTAACCTATAAAAACGCTTAAATACATATAAAGAACCCTATGTTTTTATAACAAAAGGACATTACGAAAATCGTGTATTATGAGTGTTTTTAAGTTCCTGAAGTACCAAAAAGCTAAAACCCACAAATAACTCTTTATAGAGAGAAAAGAAAATTTTTTTTCTTATTCATCTTCATAGGTACCGAAATGCCAAAATTCTGGCAAAATTCATGGAAATTTTGTAAAAAATAATCATTATAAAAAAAATTTAGCTTTTTTCCGGAGTTATGTACAAACTCTGAAGTGCCTGCATATCCACCTATATGGGGAAATTACAAAACTTTACCAGAAACCTGTCTTTTGAGTGTTTTTCAGCAATTTCAACAATATTACATAAAACGTGTCTTTTCAGTGATTTACATAGAAAAACGCTAAAACGGATGCAAACCAACCAATATGAAGAAATAGAATAACATTACCAAAAAGATATATTTTGATGTGTTTTTGAGCTTACCTACAAAAAATGCAAAAATGGATGGAAAGCACTTTATATTGGCAAAGAAAAGTATATTACGAGAAACATGTATGAGTGTTTTATAGTTTGACAAGAACCACAAGGTAAAAAAACTCAAAAACTCGTGTACATAAAGAAGTTTCTTACATACCAAAAAGCTGAAACTCATTAATAACACTTTTAATTTTGAAACAGAAATACCTTACCAAATGTGTGTGTTAGAAAAGTTTCTTACATACCAAAATGCTGAAACTCATGAATAACACTTTTAATTAAGAAATAGAACAACCTTACTAAATGCCTGTGTTTTGAGTATTTTTTGACATTCTTAGTTACCAAAACCCCAAATTCCATGCAAAACTAGCTTTATGTGGGAAAAAAATTATATTAACAGAAAAGTGTCTTTTCAGTGATTTTGAGCGTGTTAGGCAAAAAAGCACTAAAAAGCAATGCAATCACAGTACATGGGAATAAAAACAACTTTTACGAAGAACTTGACTTTAAGTGTTTTTGAGCTCATTACATACTAAAACGCTAAGACGCATGCAAAACACCTTTTATGGAGAAACAGAATAAAATTACCATGTTATCATGTTATCTATTAAAACGCTTAAATACATGCAAAGAACCTTATGTTTGCAAAACGAAAGAACATTACAAGAAATGTGTATTATAAATGTTTTTAAGTTCTTTAAGTACCAAAAACCTAAAATCCACAAATAACACTTTATTTAGAAAAAAAAGTAAAAAAAATAAAAAAATAGGTTTTTTTTTGTTATTCATCTTCATAGGTACCGAGATGCCAAAATTCTGGGAAAATTCAGGATTATTATATCATAAAACAAAAATTATCAAAAAAGTTAATTTTACCTTTTTTTCGGACAGTTATGTACCAAACCCTAAAGTGCATCCAAAAACTCCTATATGAGGAAATTAAACGACCTTACCAGAAATCTGTTTTATAAGTGTTTTTCAGCATGTTAGGCAACAAAACGATAAATAATAAGGAACTCACTCTATATGAGAATCCAAAACAAAATTGCTGAAAACGTGTTTTTTCTTTGTTTTACGTATAAAAGCGCTAAAACGGATGCAAACCTACCAATATCAAGAAATAGCAAAACATTACCAAAAAAGTATATTTTGAGTGTTTTTGAGCTTGTTACCTACAAAAAACGCGAAAATTGATGCAAAGCACTCTATATTGGGAAACAAAAGGACATTGCAAGAAAGGTGTATAATGAGTGTTTTATAGTTCAAAAGAACCACAAGGCAAAAAAACGCAAAGTCTTGTGTATATGGAGAGGTTTCTTAACTACAAAAATGCTAAAACTCATGTATAACACTCCTAATTGAAAAACAGAACAAACTTATTAAATGCATGTATTTTGAGTGCTTTTCACATTCTTAGTTAGCAAAACCCCAAATTGCATGCGAAAATAGATTTGTGGGAAAAAAAATGACTACCAGAAAAGTGTCTTTTGAGTGTTTTTGAGCGTGATAGCCAAAAAAGCACTAAAAAGGAGTGCAATCACATTACATTGCAGGAAAACAAATTTTTACCAAGAACTTGCCTTTAAGTGTTTCTGAGCTCCTTATATACCAAAACACTAAAACGCATGCAAAACACTTTTGTATGGTGAAACAGAATAACATTACCAAAAACATGTATTTTGAGTGTTTTTGATCATGGTATCATGTTATCAATAAAAATGCAAAGAACACTATTTTTGGGAAACGAAAGGAGATTACGAGAAACGTGTATTATGAGTGTTTTTAAGTTCATTAATTACCAAAAAGCTAAAAATTACAAATAACACTCTTTATTGAGAAATAATAAATAAATAAAAAAAATACAATATTTTTTTTCTTTCTTATTCATCTTCACAGGTACCGAAATGCCAAAATTCGGGAAAAATTCAGGAAATTATGTGAAATAAGAACATTATCAAAAAAGTTAAATTTAGCTTTTTTCTCGAACTGTTAGGTACCAAACCCCTAAAGTGCATGCAAAGCCACCTATATAATTAAATGTCTTTGCCAGAAAACGGTCTTATGAGTGTTTTTCAGCATGTTAGGAACCAACACGATAAATAACATTGATCTCAATCTATATGGGAATCCAAAACAAAATTACTAAAAAAGTGTCTTTTCGGTGTTTTACGTAGAAAAACGCTAAAACGGATGCAAACCAACCAATATGAAGAAATAAAATAACATTACCAAAAAGGTATATTTTGAGTGTTTTTGAAATTGTTACCTATAAAAAACGCGAAAATGGATGGAAAGCACACTATATTGGGAAGCAAAAGGACATTATGAAAAACGTTTATAATGAGTGTTTTATAGTTTCACAAGAACTACAAGGCAAAAAACACAAAAATTCGTGTATATAGACAAGTTTCTTACTTTCCAAAATACTGAAAATCTGGAACAACACTCTTAATTGAGAAACAGAACAATCTTACTAAATGCGTGTATTTTGAGTGCTTTTCACATCCTTAGTTACCAAAACCCCAAATTCCATGCGAAACAAGCTTTATGTGGGAAAAAAATGACATTACCAGAAAAATGTCTCGAGTGTTTTTGAGCGTGTTAGGCAATAAAGCACTAAAAAGCAGGGCAATCACATTACATTGGAATAAAACCAATTTTTAACAAGAACTTGCCTTTAAGAGTATTTGAGCTTCTTATATACCAAAACTCTAAAATGCATGCAAAATACGCTTTATGGTGAAACAGAATAACATTACCAAAAACAATGTATTTTGAGTGTTTTTGATCATGTTACCAATAAAAACGCTTAATTACATGCAAAGAACCCTATTTTTTGGAAATGAAAGGACATTACGAGAAACGTGTATTATGATTGTTTTTAAGTTCATTAAGTACGAAAAAGCTAAAAGCCACAAATTTCACTCTTTATTGAGAAAAAAAAATAATTAAGAAAATACAATTTTCTTTTTCATTCTTATTCATCTTCACAGGTAACGAGGTGCCAAAATTCAGGCAAAGTTCAGGAAATTATATGAAATAAGAACATTATCAAAAAAGTTAAATTTAGCTTTTTTTTCGGATTATGTACCAAACCCCTAAAGTGCATGCAAAGCCACCTATATGGAGAAATTAAACGTCTTTGCCAGAAAACTGTCTTATGAGTGTTTTTCAGCATGTTAGGAACCAACACGATAAAACCCAAGGAGGTTAATCTATATGGGAATCTAAAACAAAATTACTGAAAACGTGTCTTTTCGGTGTTTTACGTAGAAAACCCTAAAACGGATGCAAACCAACCAAAATGAAGAAATAGAATATTACCAAAAAGGTATATTTGGAGTGTTTTTGAAATTGTTATCTACAAAAAAAGCGAAAATGGATGGAAAGTACTCTATATTGGGAAGCAAAAGGTACCAAAAAGCATGTTAGGCACCAAAACGATAAATGATATGAAAGTCACTCAATATGGAAATCTAAAACAAAATTACTGGAAACGTGTCTTTTAAAAGATTTACGTAGAAAAACGCTAAAACGGATGCAAACCAACCAATATGAAGAAATAGAAAAAACATTACCAAAAAAATATATTTTGTGTGTTTTTGAGCTTGTTACATAAAAAGAAACGCGAAAATGGATGGAAAGCACTCTATATTAGGAAAAAAAAAAAAGGACATAACGAGAAACGTGTATAATGAGTGTTTTATAGTTTCACCAGAATCACAAGGCAAAAAAAGCAAAAACTCGACTGTATGGAGAAGTTTCTAAGATACCAAAATACCGAAACTCATGAATAACACTCTTAATCAAGAAACAGAACAACCTTAATAAATGCGTGTATTTTGAGTATTTTTTTACATTCTTAGTTACCAAAAGCCCAAATTCCATGCAAAACTAGCTTTATGTGTGAAAAAAATGACATTGCCAGAAAAGTGTCTTTGAGTGTTTTTGAGCGTGTTAGGCAATAAAGTACTAAAAAGCAGGGTAATCACATTACATGGGAATAAAACCAAATTTTACGAAGAACTTGCCTTTTAGTGTTTTTGACACGCATTTAGTAAGGTTGCTCTCAATTAAGTGTGTTATTCATGAGTTTCAGCATATACACGAGTTTTTGCGTTTTTTGCTTTGTGGTTTTTTTTAACTATAAAACATTCCTTATACAATTTTCTCGCAATGTCCCTTTGTTTCCCAATATAGAGTGCTTTGTATCCATTTTCATGTTTTCACTCAAAATATACATTTTTGGTAATGTTTTTCTACGTCTTGATATTTGTTGGTTTGTATCAATTTTTGTTTTTCTTTTACGTAAAACACTGAGAACACACGTTTTCAGTAATTTTCTTTTGGATTCCCACATAGAGTGAGTTACTTATTATTTATCGTTTTGGTGCCTAACATGCTGAAAAACACTCAAAAGACAGATTTCTGGTAAGGTCTTTAATTTCCTCATATGGGAGGCGTTGCATGCTTTTTTCGGTGTTTTTGAGCGTGTTACGCAATAAAGCACTAAAAGCCAGGGCAGTCATATTACATGGAAAGAAAACCAAGTTTTACCAAGAACTTGGCTTTAAGTGTTTTTGAGCTCCTTACATACCAAAACGCTAAAACGCATGCAAAACACATTTTATGGAGAAACAGAATAACATTACCAAATACATGTATTTTGAGTGTTTTTGATCATGTTATCTAAAAAAAAGGCTTAAATACATGTAGAGAACCTTATGTTTGGGAAACGAAAGAACATTACGAGAAACGTGTATTATGAGTGATTTTTAAGTTCCTTCAGTACCAAAAAACCTAAAACCCACAAATAACACTCTTTAGAAAAAATAAATAAATATATAAATAAATAAATAAATAAAAAAAAATGGGATTTTTTTTTGTTATTCATCTTCATAGATACCGCGATGCCAAAATTCTGCCAAAATTCAGGGAATTTATGTAGAAAAAGGAACATTATCATAAAAGTTTCTATATTGGGAAACAAAAAAACATTGAAAGAAAAGTGTATAATGAGTGTTTTATAGTTCAAAAGAACCACAAGGCAAAAAAACGCAAAATCTCGTGTATATGGAGAAGTTTCCTAGATACTAAAATGCTAAAACTCATGTATAACACTCTTAATTGAGAAACAGAACAACCTTACTAAATGCGTGTATTTTGAGTGCTTTTAACCTTCTTAGTTACCAAAACCCCAAATTGCATGCGAAAATAGATTTGTGGGAAAAAAAAAAGATTTACCAGAAAAGTGTCTTTTGAGTATTTTCGAGCGTGATAGGGAATAAAGCACTAAAAAGGAGGGCAATCACATTACATTGGAGTAAAACGAATTTTTACCAAGAACTTGCCTTTAAGTGTTTTTGAGCTCCTTATATACCAAAACACTAAAAAGCATGCAAAACACACTTTATGGTGAAACAGAATAACATTACCAAAAACATGTATTTTGAGTGTTTTGATCATGTTACCAATAAAAACGCTTAAATACATGCAAAGAATACTATTTTTGGGAAATGAAAGGAGATTACGAGAAACGTGTATTATAAGTGTTTTTAAGTTCATTAATTACCAAAAAGCTAAAAGCCACAAATAACACTCTTTATTGAGAAACAATAAATAAATAAAAAAATACCATATTTTTTTTCTTTCTTATTCATCTTCACGGGTACTGATATGCCAAAATTCTGGCAAAATTCAGGAAATTATGTGAAATACGAACATTATCAAAAAAGTTAAATTTAGCTTTTTTTTCGGACTGTTATGTACCAAATCCATAAAGTGCATGCAAAGCTACCTATAAGGGTAAATTAAACGTCTTTGCCAGAAAACGGTCTTATGAGTGTTTTTCAGCATCTTAGGAACCAACACGTTCAATAACATGGAAGTCAATCTATATGGGAATCCAAAACAAAATGACTAAAAACGTGTCTTTTCCGTGTTTTACGTAGAAAAACGCTAAAACGGATGCAAACCAACCAACATGAAGAAATAAAATAACATTACCAAAAAGGTATATTTTGAGTGTTTTTGAAATTGTTACCTACAAAAAACGCGAAAATGGATGGAAATCACTCTATATTAGGAAGGAAATGGACATTACGAGAAACGTGTATAATGAGTGTTTTATAGTTTCACAAGAACTACAAGGCAAAAAACATAAAAACTCGTGTATATAGAGAAGTTTCTTACATTCTAAAATGCTGAAACTCAGGAACAACACTCTTAATTGAGAAACAGAAAAATCTTATTAAATGCGTGTATTTTGAGTGCTTTTCACATTCTTAGTTACCAAAACCCCAATTTGCATGCGAAACCAGCTTTGTGTGGGAAAAAAAATGACATTACCAGAAAAAAATGTCTTTTGAGTGTTTTTCAGCGTGTTAGGCAATAAAGCACTAAAAAAGCAGGGCAAACACATTACATTGGAATAAAAACAATTTTTAACAAGAACTTGCCTTTAAGTGTTTTTGAGCTCCTTATATACCGAAACACTAAAACGCATGTAAAAAACACTTTATGGTGAAACAGAAGAACATTACCAAAAACATGTATTTTGAGTGTTTATGATCATGTTACCAATAAAAACGCTTAAATACATGCAAAGAACCCTATTTTTGGGAAACGAAAGGACATTACCAGAAACGTGTATTATGAGTATTTTTAAGTTCCTTAAGTACCAAAAAAGCTAAAACCCACAAATAACACTCTTTATATAGAGGAAAAAAAAGAAAAGAAAATATTTTTTTTTTTATTCTTCATAGGTACTAAGATGCCAAAATTCTGGCAATATTCTTTGGGAATCGAAAACAAAATTACTGAATACGTGTCTTTTCGGTGTTTTACGTAGAAAAACGCTAAAACAGATGAAAACCAACGAATATGAAGAAATTGAATAACATTACCAAAGAGGTATATTTTGAGTGTTTTTGAGCTTGTTACCTACAAAAAAATGCGAAAATGGATGCAAAACACTCCCTATTGGGAAAGAAAAGGACATTACGAGAAACATGTATAATGAGTGCCTTATTATTTTCGGGCTAAAGAACTTGTGATTCACAAGAACCACAAGGCAAAAAACGCAAAAACTCGTGTATGTAAAGAAGTGTCTTAGATACCAAAATGCTGAAACTCATGAATAAAAATCTTAATTGAGTAACAGGACAGCATTACCAATTGCGTGCATTTTGAGTGTTTTTTCATATTCTTTTCCAAAACCCTAAATAGCATGCGAAACTAGCTTTATGTGGGAAAAAATGACATTACCAGAAGTATCTTTTCAGTGTTTTAGAGCGTGTTAGGCAATAAAGCACTAAAAAGCAGGGCAATCATATTACATTTGAATAAATCCAACTTTTACCAAGAACTTGCCTTGAAGTGTTTTTCAGCTCCTTACATACCAAATCACTAAAACGCATGCAAAACACTCCTTTATGAAGAAGCAGAATAACATTACCAAAAATAAGTGTTTTGATTGCTTTTTATCATGTTACCTATAAAAACGCTTAAATACATGCAAAGATCCCCATATTCGGGAGACGAAAGGACATTACGAGAAATGTGTATGATGAATGTTTTTAAGTTCCTTAAGTACCAAAACGTTAAAACCTACAAAATAACACTCTTTATAGAGAAAAAAATAAATAAAAAAGATAGCATTTTTATTTTTTTGTTATTCATGTTCATAGGTACCAAGATGCCAAAATTCTGCCAAAATTCAGGGAAATTATGTGGAAAAACATTTTCGAAAAAGTTAATATTGCCTTTTTTTTTTGGAGTTATTTTCCAAACCATAATGTGTATGCAAAGCCACCTATCTCATGAAATTTAACGACTTTACAAGAAACCTGTCTTTTGAATGTTTTTCTGCATGTTAGGCACCAAAACGATAAATAATATAAAAGTCACTCTATATGGAAATCCAAAACAAAATGACTGAAAACGTGTCTTTTAAAAGATTTACATAGAAAAACGCTGTGTGTTTTCGAGCTTGTTTCATAAAAAAAAAAAAACCGAAAATGGATGCAAAGCACTCTATATAAGGGAAAAAAAAAGGACATAACGAGAAACGTGTATAATGGGTGTTTTATAGTTTCACCAGAATCACAAGGCAAAAAACGAAAATACTCACCTGTATGGAGAAGTTTCTAAGATACCAAAATACTAAAACTCATGAATAACACTCTTAATCAAGAAACAGAACAACTTTACTAAATGCGTGTATTTTGAGTGTTTTTTTACATTCTTAGTTATCAAAACCCCAAATTCCATGCGAAACTAGCTTTATGTGGGAAAAAAATGACATTACCGTGTGTTACCGAGCGTGTTAGGCAATAAAGCACTAAAAAGGAGGGCAATCACATTACATGGATATAAAACAAACTTTTACGAAGAACTTGCCTTTTAGTGTTTTTGACACGCATTTAGTAAGGTTGCTCTGTTTCTCAATTAAGTGTGTTATTCATGAGTTTCAGCATTTTGGTATATAGGAAACTTCTCCATATACACGAGTTTTTGCGTTTTTTGCATTTTGTTTTTTTTGAACTATAAAACATTCATTATACACTTTTCTCGCAATGTCCCTTTGTTTCCCAATATAGAGTGCTTTGTATCCATTTTCGCGTTTTTTTTCTAGGTAACACTGAAAATATACATTTTTGGTAATGTTTTTCTGCTTCTTTATATTGGTTGGTTTGTATGAGTTTTAGCGTTTTTCTACGTAAAAAACTGAGAAGATACGTTTTCAGTAATTTTCTTTTGGATTCCCACATAGAATGAGCTCCTTATTATTTATCGTTTTGGTGGCTAACATGCTGAAAAACACTCAAAAGACAGATTTCTGGTAAGGTCTTTAATTTCCTCATACGGGAGGCTTTGCATGTCTTTTCAGTGTTTTTGAGCGTGTTACGCAATAAAGCACTAAAAGCCAGGGCAATCACATTACATGGGAATAAAACCAAATTTTACCAAGAACTTGCCTTTAAGTGTTTTTGAGCTCCTTACATACCAAAACGCTAAAACGCATGCAAAATACATTTTATGGAAAAAAGAATAACATTACCAAATACATGTATTTTGAGAGTTTTTGATCATGTTATCTATAAAAACGCAAGCACTCTATATTGGGAAGCAAAAGGACATTACGAGGAACGTGTATAATGAGTGTTTTATAGTTTCACAAGAACCACAAGGCAGAAAACGCAAAAATTTGTGTATATAGAGAAGTTTCTTACATACCAAAACGCTAAAACTCATGAATAACACTTTTAATTGAAAAACAGAACTACATTACCAAATGTGTGTATTTTAAGTGTTTTTCATATTCTTAGTTACGAAAATCCTAAATTACATGCGAAACTAGCTTTATGTGGGAAAAAAATGATATTACCAGAAACGTGTCTTTTGAGTGTTTTTGAGCGTTATATGCAACAAAACACTAAAAAGCAGAACAATCACATTACACTGGAATAAAACCAAATTTTACGAAGAACTTGCCTTTAAATGTTTTTTAACTCCTTACATACCAAAACGCTAAACGCATGCAAAGCAACCTTTATGGAGAAACAGAATAACATTACCAAAAACATGTATTTTGAGTGTTTTTGATCATGTTACCTATAAAATCGCTTAAATACATGCAAAGAACCCTATGTTTGTGAAAAGAAAGGACCTTACGAAAATCGTGTATTATGAGTATTTTTAAGTTCCAGCAGCAAGTAGCAAGTAGCAAAAATCTAAAACCCACAAATAACACTGTTTATAGAGAAAAAAAATTAAAAAAATTGATTTTTTTTTTTTTTTGTTATTCATCTTCATAGGTACCGAGATGCCAAAATTCTGAGAAAATTCAGGGAAATTATGTGAAAAAAAAAACAAAAAAAAATAATTTTTTATTTTTTCCGGAGTTATGTACGAAACCCGGAAGTGCATGCAAATCCACCTATATGGGGAAATTACACGACTTTGCAAGAAACGTGTCTTTGGGTGTTTTCAGCAATTTCAACAATATTACTGAAAACGTGTCTTTTCAGTTTTAGCGTAGAACGCTTAAAACGGATGCAAAACCAACCAATATGAAGAAATTGAATAACATTACAAAAAAGTTGAATGTTTTTGAGCTTGTTACCTACAAAAAACGCAAAAATGAATGCAAAGCAGTCTATTTTGGGAAACAAAAGGATATTACAAGAAAATTGTATAATGAATGTTTTAATAGTTTTCAAGAACCATAAGGCAAAAAACGCAAAAACTCGTGCATATGGAGATTTTTCTTAGATACCAAAATGCTGAAATTCATGAATAACACTCTTAATTGAGAAAAAGAACAACCTTACCAAATGCGTGTATTTTGAGTGTTTTTCACATTCTTAGTTACCAAAACCCGAAATTACATGCGAAACTAGCTTTAAGTTGGAAATAAATGACATTACCAGAAAAAAAGTGTCTTTTGAGTGTTTTTGAGCGTGTTAGACAATAAAGCACAAAAAAGCAGGGCAATGACATTACATGGGAATAAAACCAACATTTACCAAGAACTTGTCTTTAAGTGTTTTTCAGCTCCTTACATACTAAAACGCTAAAACGCATGCAAAACACCCTTTATTGAGAAACAAAATAACATTACGAAAAACATGAATTTTCAGTGTTTTTTGATCTTTTACGTATAAAAACGCTTAAATACATGTAAAGAACCCTATATTTGGAAAATGAAAGGACATTACGAGAAACGTGTATTATGAGTGTTTTTAAGTTCCATGAGTACGAAAAGAGTTAAAACCTACAAATAACACTCTTTATAGAGAAAATAAATTAATTAATTAAAACGGATTTTTTTTTTTTTTTTTTTTTGTTATTTATCTTCATAGGTACCGAGATGCCAAAATTCTGGCAAATTTCAGAGAAATTATGTGAAAAAATAATATTATGAAAAAAGTTAATTTTAGCTTTTTTTTCGGACTGTTATGTACCAAACCCTAAAGTGTATGCAAAGCCACCTACTTGAGGAAATTAAACGACTTTACCAGATAAATGTCTTTTGAGTGTTTTTCACCAAGTTAGGCACCAAAACGATCAATAATATGGAAGTCACTCCTTATGGGAATCCAAAACAAAATTACTGAAAACGTGTTTTTATAGTGTTTTACTTAGAAAAACATTAAAACGGATGGAAACCAACCAATATGAAGCAATAGAATAATATTACTAAAAAGTTATATTTTAAGAGTTTTTGAGCTTGTTACCTACAGAAAACGCGAAAATAGTTGCAAAGCACTCTATTTTGGGAAAGTAAAGGACATTACGAGAAACGTGTATAATGACTGTTTTATACACGCAAAACACGCAAAAACTCGTGTATATGGAGATCTTTCTTAGATACCAAAATGCTGAAATTCATGAAGAACACTCTTAATTGAGAAACAGAACAACCTTACCAAATGGGTGTATTTTGAATCTTTTTTAACATTCTTACTTACCAAAACCCCAAATTGCATGCGAAACTAGCTTTGTGTGAAAAAAAAATATTACCAGAAAAGTGTCTTGAGTTTTTTTGAGCGTGTTAGGCAATAAAGCACTAAAAAGCAGGGCAATCACCATTACATGGGAATAAAACCAACTTTTATCAATAACATGCCTTTAAGTGTTCTTACATACGAAAACGCTAAAACGCATACAAAAGAAGTATTTTGAGTCTTTTGTAAGATTGTTACGTAAAAAAAACGCCTAAATGAATCGGAAATATCCTATATGGGAAAAATTAAAAGACATTACAAGAAACGTGTATTATGAGTGTTTTTGATTTTTTGGTATCAAAAGGGTAAAACGCATGAAAAACACTCTATATGGAGAAACAGAACAATACTGCCAAAAAAAAAAAACGTGCATTTTGAGGTTTATGACATTGTTAGTTACCAAAAAGCCAAAATTCATGCAAAGACCCATATATAGATATATGAAACGACTTTAAAACGTATGAAAATACTACGAGTATATAGAGAGAAACAGAATACACTAACCAAAAACGCGTATTTTGTGTTTTTTATTTTATTTATTTTTTTTTTTTTTGAGCTTATTATGTACAAAATCGCCTGTCATCAAACAAATCACCCTGCATATGGAAATAAAAGGGACATTACGAGAAACGTTTGTTGTGTTTTTTTTTTTTATTACTTTCTTAAGTATCAAATCAGTGCTTCAATAGTGTTCTGAAGAAAAAGAACAAACTTACCAAAAACGGGTATTTCTTTACATTGATAATTACCAAAACGCCAACATGCATGTAAAGCAACCTTTATGAAGAAACGAAACAAAATCACTAGAAACTTGTCTTTTGTTATTTTTTGGGCGTGTTAGGCACCAAATCAGTAAGAAGCAACGAAATCACCCCATAGGGAAATACAAAACAACTTTACTAAAACGTGTCTTTAGAGTGTTTTTTTTTAGGTTCTTACGAACTAAAATGTCAAAATACATGCAAACACCCTGTTAGGTACCAAAGCACCAAAAACAGCCTATATGAGGAAACGAAAGGACATGACAAAAAACGTGTATTATGAGTTTTTTTGTTTTTTTTTTAGCTTCTCAGGTACCAAAACGCAAAAATGGAGAAAGAAAAAAACATTACCAAAATCGTGTAATTTGAATGTTTTTCACATTGTCAGGTAGCAAAACACCATAATGCTTGCTCGCTATACGAGAAAATTAAACAACAATATAAGAAATGTGTTTTTATGTGCTTTTCAGCGTGTTAGGCACGAAAACGCTAAATAGCATGGAAAGCACCTTATATAGAAATGCAAAATAATAAGCATGTCTTGTAAGTGTTTTAAACTTTTTACGTTCCAAAACGCTAAAACACGTGCAACAAACACGAATAATCTTACCAAACAGAAAAAAACCTTACCAAAAACGTGTATTTTGAGTCTTTTTGAGTCTGTTACGTACATCATCTTAAAAATGCATGTAAAGCACCCTGTATGAGGAAACGATAGGACATTACGAGAAACGTGCATTATCAGAGTTTTGAGTCTCTTAGGTACCAAACACCAAACCGCCAGAATGAAAATTAAATATATTCTGTATCTCTTAATAGAGAAACAGAACATCACCAAAAACGTGTTTTTGAGTGTTTTTTTTTTTTTTCCTTTTTATGTACCAAAACGTCAAAATACATACGAAGCATCCTATATGGGGAAATGGAAAGACGTTTGGAGAAACAAGTTTTATTTGTGTTTCTGAGCTTCCTAAGTAAGCTTCCTAAGTACCAAAACGCTAAAAAGGATGAATAGCACCCTATATAGAGAAAAGAACAACATTACCTAAAATCTTTATTTTGAGCGTTTTTCACATTATGTAGCAAAACATCATAATGCATGCAGATCCCTATATGAAGAAGCAAAACGATATTACAGGAAACGTGTCTTTTGAGTGTTTGCTTGAGTGTTAGGAATCAAAATGCTAAAAACCATTGAAAGCACCCTATTTGGCAATATAAAATAATATTACCAAGAAAGTATCTTTAGAGTGTTTTTCATCTTCTTACATCCGAAATCGCTGAAAAGCATGCAAAACAACCTTTACGGAGAAACAAATTAACATTACCAAAAACTTTATTTTGATTGTTTTTGTGCTTGTTAAGTATAAAAGTGCCAAATTACACGCAAAACATCCTACATGGAGAAAAGAAAGGACATTACGAGAAAAGTGTATTATGAGAGATTTTGAGCTTTTTAGGTACCCAGACTCAAAAACACATGATTAGAACTTTACATGGAAAAATAACTCAACCGAAAACTTTTACTTAAACTTTTTTTTCATATTATTAAGTACCAAAAGACAAAATGCATTGGAAGCACCCTTTATCGGGAAACGAAACGACATTATCATCAACGTGTCTTTTGAGTGTTTTTCAACGTGTTAGACACCAAAACGCTGAAAAGCATGGAAAGCGCTCCATAAAGGAATACAAAATAACATTACTAAAAACGTGTTTTAAAGGTTCTTATGTACAGAAACGCTAAAACTCAAGCAAAACACCCTTTATAGAGAAGCGAAATAAATATTTCGTTGATAAATTACATTCAGGACAGTTAGGGAATATCCCTTACAGAAGAATAAGATCGCAGAAGAATGATCCTAAATGGACGACAGAGGTTAAAACATTACATAGGGCGAAAGAGAAGTATATATGAGATTAAAGACAGGGGAAGTGGTTTTAAGGCCATAATATAATGATTTAGAAAAGTCAGGAGTTTAACAAGGAAAGCTAAAAATAGTTATGAATTAAAGGTACCCAGTCAAGCGAAGATGGACCCCAAGTGATTTTATCAGGCATATAAGACGAAGAATAGAGAAACAATAGTTCCTTAAAGACAGCAGAATGGGACCTGCTTAGTTGTTGGGAGGAGATTAGTAAAATTGTGAACGAGTATTTTTTTAACTGTCTTTGCCCAGGAAAACATGCAGGATTTGACGAATAGTTACAAGATATTTAGAGTAGAAGAAAATGAGAAGCTGACAGATATTACTATAACTAAAGAGATAGTGGAACAGGAGATAGATAAGCTGAAAAGTTCAAGTCACCAGGACCAGATGAAATATATTCCACAGTATTTATGAATTGAAAAAAGGTTATAAGTAATCTGGATAAGGTCATGGCCAAGCGGCAGGCGACAGAGTGTTGTAATAAACGGCTCTAAATCCGAGTGGGGTCAAGTAATTAGTGGGGTGACAAAGGGATTATTAGTATTAGGGCCGATGTTGTTTGTAATATATGTCAATGACTTGGATAGTGAAATTAGTAGTGTTGTTAGTAAATTTGTGGATGACGCGAGAGTATGTAGATTAATTAGGTCAGAATCGCATACCCTCGCCTTGCAGGCAGATTTGGATAGGATGAACGAATGGACAGACAGATGGCAAATGCAGTTTAATATCAACAAATGCAAAGCACTTAGCGTAAGTAGAAGAAACCCACACAGTACTTACACAATGAACAACCAAGTTCTGGTAGGTTCAGGGTTAGAAAAAGATTTGAGATTTAAAGTTAGCTCTGAACTCCGTCTAAGAAAGCAATGCAAAGAGACCAGAAACAAAGTAAATAGTGTATTATGATTCATTTTCAGGAGTGCTAAAAGTAAAACTCCCGAAGTAATATTAAAGTTACATTTAGCTCTGGTCAGACTTCATCTAGACTACGCTGTCCTATTCTGGTCACCACATCACAGGAAGAATAAAGGTCTATTAGAATCACTTCAAAGGAGAATGACTAAAAGGATACATGGGATGAGGAGTATTCCTTACGAAGCGAGATTCAAGCTGTTAAATTTACATTCTTTAGAGAGACGTAGGTTAAGAGTGGACCTGATAGAAGTCTTTAAGTGGTATATGGGTTATAAGAAGGGAAACATAATGAAAATTCTTAGAATCTGTAACCATGATAGAACAAGAAAAATAGAACATCAAGTTTTCAGGCTTGAGCCTGAAAACTTGATGTTCAAAAAGGAAACAGGAAGGAATTGGTTTTTAAATACAGTAGTAGATGATTGGAACGGACTTAGAAATCAAGCTGTTAGTGCTGAGGCATTTGGCAACTGTAAGAGAAAATTACACATTTATAGATGGGGATGATAGGTGGAAATACGTAGGTATATTTCATACAAGTACTGCCACGTGTAGGCCTGATGGCTTCTTGCATATTTACTTATTTCTTATGTTCTTATGTTCTTATTACCAAAAGCGTGTATTTTCAGTGTTTACAGCTATTCCGTGAAAAAGAAAATGCCAAAATGCATGCAAAGCACCCTAAATGAGGAAAAAAAGGGACATTACGAGAAACGTGCATTATAAGTGTTTTTGAGATTCTTAGATACCAAAACCCTGAAACTCATGAATAACACTCTTAATTGAAAAACAGAACAATCTTACCAAATGCGTGTATTTTGAGTGTTTTTTTCACATCCTTGGTTACCAAAACCCCAAATTGCATACGAAACTAGCTTTATATGGAAAGAAAAAAAAAAGACATTACCAGAAAAGTGTCTTTTGAGTGTTTTTGAGCGTGTTAGGCAATAAAGCACTAAAAAGCAGGGCAATCACATTACATGGGAATAAAACCAACTTTTACCAAGAACTTGCCTTTAAGTGTTTTTGAGCTCCTAACATACCAAAACACTAAAATGCATGCAAAACACCCTTTATGAAGAAACAGAATAACATTACCAAAAACATGTATTTTGAGTGTTTTTGATTATGTTACCTATAAAAACGCTTAAATACATGCAAAGAATCCTATGTTTGGGAAACGAAAGGACATTACGAGAAACGTGTATTATTAATGTTATTAAATTCCTTAAGCACCAAAAAGCTAAAATCCACTAATAACACTCTTTATAGAGAGAAAAAAAAAGTAATTTTCTTTTTTTATTTTGTTATTCTTCTTCATAGGTACCGAGATGCCAAAATTCTGGCAAAATTCAGGGAAATTGTGTGGAAAAAAAAAACATTATCAAAAAAAGTTAATTTTAGCTTTTTTTCGGACAGTTATGTACCAAATTCTAAATTACATGCAAAGCCACCTCTATAGGGAAATTAAACGACTTTACCAGAAACCTGTGTTTTGAGTGTTTTTCAGCATGTTAGGCACCAAAACAATAAATAATATGGAAGTCACTCTATATGGGAATCCAAAACAAAATCACTTAACACTTGTCTTTTCAGTGTTTTACGTAGAAACACGCTAAAACGGATGCAAACAAACCAATATGAAGAAATAGAATAACATTGCCAAAAAGGTATATTTTGAGTGTTTTTGAGCCTGTTACCTACAAAAAACGCGAAAATGGATGCAAAGGACTCTATATTGGGAAACAAAAGGACATTACGAGAAACCTGTATAATGGAGAATCACAATAACATTACAAAAAACATGTATTTTGAGTGTTTTTGATCATGTTACCTATAAAAACGCCTAAATACATGCAAAGAATCCTATGTTTGGGAAACGAAAGGACATTACGAGAAACGTGTATTATAAGTGTTTTTTTAAGTTACTTAAATACCAAAAAGCTAAAACCCACAAATAACACTCTTTATGAAGAAACAAAAAAATAAATAAATAAAAATAAATAAATGAAATAAAAGAAAATAATTTTTTTTTTGTTATTCATCTTCAGAGGTACCGAGATGCCAAAATTCTGTTAAAATTCATGGAAATTATGTGGATAAAAGAACATTATCGAAAAAGTTAATTTTAGCTTTTTTTTCGTACCAAACCCTAAAGTGCATGCAAAGCCATCTATATGGGGAAATTAAACGACTTTACAAACTGTCTTTTGAGTGTTTTTCAGCATGTTAGTCACCAAACCGATAAATAATATGGAAGTCACTCTATATGGGAATCCAAAAGAAAATTACTGAAAACGTGTCTTTTCAGTGTTTTACGTAAAAAACGCTAAAACGGATGCAAACAGACCAATATGAAGAAATAGAATAACATTACCATTTAAGTATTTTTGAGCTTGTGACCAACAAAAAAAAAAAAACGTGAAAATGGATGCAAAGCACTCTATATTAGGAAATAAAAAGACATTACGAGAAACGTGTATAATGAGTATTTTATAGTTTCACAAGAACCACAAAGCAAAAAACGCAAAAACTAGTGTATATGGAGAAGTTTCTTAGATATCAAAATTCTGAAACTCCTGAATAACACTCTTAATTAAGAAACAGAATAACATTACTAAATGCGTGTATTTTGAGTGTTTTTCACATTCTTAGTTACTAGAACCTCAAATTGCATGGGAAACTAGCTTTATGTGGGAAAAAAAATGACATTACCAGAAAAGTATCTTTTGAAGGTTTTTTGAGAGAGTTAGGCAATAAAGCACTAAAAAGGAGGGCAATCACATTACATGGGAATAAAACCAACTTTTACCAAGAACTTGCCTTTAAGTGTTTTTAACTCCTTATATACAAAAACGCATACCAAAATGCTGAAACTCCTGAATAACACTCTAAATTGAGAAACAGAACAACCTTACCAAATGCGTGTATCTTGAGTGTTTTTCACATTCTTAGTTACCAAAACCCCAAATTTTATGTGAAAGTAGCTTTATGTGGGAAAAAAAAATGACATTACCAGAAAAGTGTCTTTTAAGTGTTTTTTTTTTTTTTTAGCATGATAGGCAATAAAGCACTAAAAAGCAGGGCAATCACATTGCATGGGAATAAAACTAACTTTTACTAACAACTAAAAATAAACGTTCTTGTTCTGTTCTGTTTATCTATATAAAATGACTTTCATGCATTTTTTGGGAGTATCTAAAAACCTCAAAAACACTCTTAATACACGTATGTATATATGTATGGTAGTTATTTTGTTTTTATCCATAAAGGGTGTTTTGCATGTTTTTTTTTTTTTTTTTTTTTTTTTTAGCTTTTTAGTACACAAGTAGTTCAAAGACACTCAAAATACACGTTTTTCGTAATGTTATTTTTTTGCGTTTTCGTGTCTAGCATGGTCTACAATACTTAAAATATACATTTCTTGTGATCTTCTTTCGTTTCCCCATATAAAGGCGTTTTTGTACCTAAAAAGGTGAAAAACTCACAAAATACACTATTTTCACAATGATTTGTTTTCCATATAGAATGCTTTCTATCATTCTTATCGTATTAGTGCTTCAAAAACACTCAAAAGACACGTTTCTGGTGATGTCTAGTTTCCTTTTATAGTTGCTTTGCATGCATTTTGGCGTTTTGGTCCCTAGTAATGTGAAAAACGCTTAAAATACACGTTTTTGGTAATGGTGTTGTGTTTCTCATAGAGAGTACTATACAAGCGTTTCAGCATTTTTGTACCTAAGAAGCTTAAAAATAGAGAAACATAACACCTTTATCAAAAATATGTATTTTGAGTGTATTTAACATTCTTAGATAGGGAAATGACAAAATCCGTGCAAAGAATCCTATATGAAGAAATGAAACGAGATCTACAGAAACATGTTTTTTTTTTTTTTTAGTGTTTATGGGCATTTTCAACACCAAAACGATAAAAAGCATATAAAGCACCCTATATGGAAAAAATAAAAATAAAACATATACATTCAGTGTTTTTTAACTTTTTATGTACAAAAAACGCTAAAACACACACACACAAAAAAAAACATCGAGAAACACTATCACTATCAAAAACGTGTATTTCGAGTGTTTTTCATCTTACGTAGAAAATTCTTACAGAAGTAGTCTATCATGAAACGAGAAGACATTACGGGAAACTTGTATTATGAATGTTTTCGTTTTAGATATCAATATGGTAAAACGCATGAATAGTATTCTATATCCAAGAAACAGAATATTAAAAAAAAAAAAAAAAAGGTATTTTCAGTGTGTTTAATGCTGTTAGATACCAAAAGGCGAAAATGCCAGCAAAATCCCCCTAAATGAGAAAAAGAAACGACATTACGGAAAATGTTTCTTTTGAGAGTTTTTCAGCGCGTTAGGCACCAAAACACTAAAAAAGCAAGGAAATCACACTATATTATAAAATAAAACAGAATTAGTAAAAAGGTGTCTTCTTAGTGTTTCTTAACTTCTTACGTAACAAAATGCTACAATTTCACATTGTTAGCTGTGAAAACACCAAAATGCATGCAAAGCCTCTTGTATAGGGAAATGAAGTGACATTACAAGAAACGTATGTTTAGAGTGTTTATGAGAGTGTTAGGCACCAAAACCCTAAAAAGCATGGAAAACACCCTATATGGGAAAGCAAAACATTACAAGAAACGTGCC
Organism: Scylla paramamosain; assembly: GCF_035594125.1. NCBI lineage: Eukaryota > Metazoa > Arthropoda > Malacostraca > Decapoda > Portunidae > Scylla > Scylla paramamosain. The sequence continues at coordinate 2,206,926 of NC_087191.1, forward strand.
TTTTGAGTGCTTTTAAGCATCTTTATGTGCCAAAACGCTAAAACGCAGGCAAAACACCCTTTATGGAGAAAAACAAGATCATTACCAAAAGCGTGTATTTTGAGTGTTTTTAAAAATTATTACGTAGAAAAAGACAAAATGCATGAAAAATATCTTTCATGGGGAAACTAAAGAACACTACGAGAAACGTGTATTATGAGTGATATTGACATTCTGAGGTACCAGAACACTGAAAGACATGCCAAACATCCTTGATGATGAAACGGAACGACATTTCCAGAACTTGTCTTATCAGTGTTTATGACTGCGTTAAGCACTAAAACGTGGGGAAAAAAGCCAAAAAAAATATCTTTTTATGATTTTTGAGCTCCTTTACCAAAACCCTAGCACTCATAATACAAGTTTCTCGAAATGTCTTTTCGTTTCCTCATTTGAGTTTTTTCTAGGTTAAAACACTAAAAAAACACGTGTTTTATTAAATTTGTTCTGTATCTCCATAAGCCGTGTTTTGCATGCTTTTTCTAGCGTTTTGGTAAGTAATTAGCTCATAAACACTCAAAAAGAAACGTATTTTGGTAATGTTGTTGTAGTTGTTTTAGTTGTTTTAGCGTTTTTGGAAATATTATTTCGTTTTCCCGTATAGGGATCTTCCTATGCCTTTCTTTTTTTAGCGTTTATGTGCATAACACGCTCATAAACATTCAAAACACACGTTTATGTGTGTGTCGTCTCCTTTCCCCATAAAGGGTGATTTGCATTCATTTTGGCGATTTGGTAACTAACAATGTGAAATATAATCAAAACACACGTTCATTGTAATGTTCTTTTTTTTCCATTTAGAATGCTATTTTTAGTTTTAGTGTTTTTAATATCCAAAAAATCTTAAAAAATACTCATAATACACGTTTCTCGTAATGCCTTTGTTTCCCCATATATGGTATTTTGCATACATTTTGGCGTTTTTCTACGTAATAAGTCCCAAAAACACTCCAAATGCACGTTTTTGGTAAAGTGTTTCTGTGTTTCCATAAAGGCTGTTTTGTATACGTTGTAACGATATGGTACGTAGGTAGCTCAAAAATACTCATAAATCAAGTGTTTTGTAATGTTTTGTTTTCTCTTACAAGGTGCTTACCATTCATTTAAGCGTTTTGGTGCCTAGAAGACTCATAAACACTCAAAAGACATGTTTCTGTAAATGTCGCTTCTTATCCCCCTTTTACTAGACACGTATTTGCTAATGTTGTTTGGTTTCCCATAGTCGGAGTTTTCCATGATTTTTAGCGTTTTGGTGACTAACACGTTTATGAATACTAAAAATACATGTTTCTTGAAATATCGCTTCGTTTTCAATTTTTCAACATATCCTGATGTTTATATCGTGTGAATTTTACGTTCTTAGCTTCAATAAATAAATTATAATATCCCTTTAAACTTTATCGCTTAATATCTCAAAATAGCGAATTTTCGAAAGTAAAAATTATCGTTGCTATTGCTGTTACATATATGCGGGCTGTTGCAGCTTTTTAAACTATGAAAGACGAACAATATGTGCTACCAAAATTTTTTTTTTTTTTTTTTTGAGTTGATTTTCATTTTTGAGAAATATTTGAATGTCAAAATATATTATTTTTATATTTTGCGTAGAAATATATATATATATTTTTTTTACCCTTTTACAAGAAAAAAATATAGAAAAAAATGTTGTCCTATCCTTCCTGATTAAAATGCATTTTTAAGGAAAAAAATGGTCATTAAATAAATAAGAAGATACGAGTTCAATATAGGCAATTTAACATAGGATTCGTGATTCTACATATCCCCACTCCATAAATACTCAAAAGACACGATTCTAGAAATTTTTATGTTCCCTCTATATGGTGATTTGCATGCATTTTGGCGTTTTTGTACCTAACAATATGAAATATACTCAAAATACAATATTGTTTTGTTTCTAAATTTAGAGTGCTATTGAGGCGCTTTTTCGGTTTGGTACCTAAGAAGCTCAAAAACACTCCTAATACACATTTCTCGTAATGCCTTTTCGTTTCTCCATAAATGGTACTTTTACATGCATTTCGGCGTTTTTATACGTAACAAGCTCAGAGAAACGTTCTTAGTAATGTTCTTCTGTTTCTTCAATTTTTCTTATGCGTTTTAGCATTTTATTACGTAACTAGCTCAAAAACACCTGTTGTTTTGTTTTCCCATTTATGGCGGTTTCCCTTTTTTTTTTTTAGCGTTTTGGTACCTAACACGCTCATAAGCACCAAAAAGATGTGATTCTTGAAATATCGTTTATTTTCCTCATAGTGGGTGCTTTGACGTGAAATACACGCAAAATCCTTGTTTTTGATAATGTTATTTTCTTTCTATATAAAAAAAATAATATTCGTGCATTTTATCGTTTTGTTACCTAAAAAAAAACACTCATAATACACGTTTGTCGTAATATCCTTTCGTTTCCCAATATAGGATGCAATACATGCATTTTGGCAATTCCTTACCTAACAAGGTGAAAACATTCAAAAAAATAAATGCATAAAGCTCAAAAACAATTAAAAAAAATACTTGTTTTTGGTAAACATATTCTTTTTCTTTTCGTAACGGGTGTTTTGTATGAGTTTTAATGTTTCAGTACGTAAGTACTAAAGATGTTTTGATTTTTTTTCTACATATACGAGTTCTCCATACTTTCTTAGCTAAAGGAAATTACGTGAAATGTATATTATGGGTGTTTTCTTAGCTTATGTATGAAAACGTCAAAACGCATTAATAACACTATATATGGAGAAACAGAATAACATTACCTAAAATGTATAGTCTTAGTGTTTTTCGCATTTATAAGTACCAAAACGCTACAATGCATGCAAAGCCATTTATAAAGGGAAAGGAAACGACACAATCAGAAACGTAAATTATGGGTTTTTTTGGGCGTGGTGGGCATCAAAACGCTAAAAAAAAAAATAAATATATTGAAAGCACCTTATTTGGCAAAAAAAAAAGTCTTTAGTTTTTTTTACTTTCTTACGTACCTAAACGCTAAACCGTGTGCAAAACACCCTTTAAAGAGAAATGGAATAATATAACAAAAAACGTGTTTGTAATTGTTTTTGAGCTTGTTCAGTATAAAAATGCTAAAATCCATGCAAATCACTCTTCATGATAAAGGAAAGAAATCGTGTCAACCTAAAAACCTAGAATGTGTTTTTTGTGTTTTTTTTTTTTAACATTGTTAGGTACAAAAACACTAATATGGATGCAAAGACTTACATATCGTTAAACGAAAAGACAAGAGAAAATTGTGTCTTTTGAGTGTTTTTATTTTTTTATGTAAAAAAAATAAATTCAATAAAAAAAACACTAAAAACCATGGAAAGCCCATATATTGGAATTTATATATCAAGAGCTCTTCTCTTATCATATAGCTCTTTTTTTTCGGATTTTTATGTCCCAAACTCTAAAGTGCATGCCACCTATATAAGGAAGTTAAACGACTTTACCAGAAACGTGTCTTTTCAGTGTTTTTCAGCATGTTAGGCACCAAAACGATATATAATATGGAAGTCAATTGTAATATTTTTTGGTAATATTTCTTTCTATTTCTGGTAATATTTTTTTTCACACAAAGCTAGTTTCGCATGCAATTTGGGGTTTTGGTAAGTAAGAATGTTAAAAAGATTCAAAATACACCCATTTGGTAAGGTTGTTCTGTTTCTCAATTAAGAGTGTTCTTCATGAATTTCAGCATTTTGGTATCTAAGAAACATCTCCATATACACGAGTTTTTGCATGTTTTGCCTTATGGTTCTTGTAAAACTATAAAACACTCATTATACACGTTTCTCGTAGGTAACAAGCTCAAAAACACTCAAAATATAACTTTTTACTAATATTATTCTATTTCTTCATATTGGTTGGTTTCCATCCGTTTTAATGTTTTTCTAGATAAAACACTAAAAAGACACGTTTTCAGTAATTTTGTTTTGGATTCCCATAAAGAGTGACTTCCATATTATTTATCGTTTTGGTACCTAACTTGCTAAAAAAAAAAACTCAAAAGACAGGTATCTGGTAAAGTCGTTTAATTTCCTCATGTAGGTGGCATTGCATACACTTTAGGGTTTGGTACATAACAGTCCGAAAAAAAGAAGCTAAAATTAACTTTTTTCATAATAATATTTTTTCACATAATTTCCCTGAATTTTGCAAGAATTTTGGCATCTCGGTACCTATGAAGATAAATAACAAAAAAAGATCCTAAATTTAATTTATTTATTTATTTTCTCTATAAAGAGTGTTATTTGTGGGTTTTAACTCTTTTCGTACTCATGGAACTTAAAAACACTCATAATACACGTTTCTCGTAATATCGTTTCGTTTCCCAAACATAGGGTTCTTTGCATGTATTTAAGCGTTTTTATACGTAAGAGATCAAAAACACTGAAAATTCATGTTTTTCGTAATGTTATTTTGTTTCTCAATAAAGGGTGTTTTGCATGCATTTTAGCGTTTTAGTATGTAAGGAGCTGAAAAACACTTAAAGACAAGTTCTTGGTAAACGTTGGTTTTATTCCCATGTAATGTCATTGCCCTGCTTTTTTGTGCTTTATTGCCTAACACACTCAAAAACACTCAAAAGACACTTTTTCTGGTAATGTTTCCAACATGTTTCGCATGTAATTTCGGGTTTTGGTAACTAAGAATGTGAAAACACTCAAAATACACGCATTTGGTAAGGGTGTTCTGTTTCTCAATTAAGAGTGTTATTCATGAATTTCAGCATTTTGGTATCTAAGAAAAATCTCCATATACACGAGTTTTTGCGTTTTTTGCCTTATGGTTCTTGAAAACTATTAAAACATTCATTATACAATTTTCTTGTAATATCCTTTTGTTTCCCAATATAGACTGCTTTGCATTCATTTTTTGCGTTTTTTGTACGTAACAAGATCAAAAACACTCAACTTTTTTGTAATGTTATTCTATTTCTTCATATTGGTTGGTTTGCATCCGTTTTGTCGTTCTACGCTAAAACTGAAAAGACACGTTTTCAGTAATATTGTTGAAATTGCTGAAAACACCCAAAGACACGTTTCTTGTAAAGTCGTGTAATTTCCCCATATAGGTGGCTTTGCATGCACTTCCGGGTTTCGTACATAACTCCGGAAAAAGCTAAAATTATTTTTTTTATGTTTTTTTTCACATAATTTCCCTGAATTTTCTCAGAATTTTGGCATCTCGGTACCTATGAAGATGAATAACAAAAAAAAATCTATTTTTTTATTATTTTTTTTCTCTATAAAGAGTGTTATTTGTGGGTTTTAGATTTTTGGTACTTAAGGAACTTAAAAATACTCATAATACAAGATTTTCGTAATGTCCTTTCCTTTCACAAACATAGGGTTCTTTGCATGTATTTAAGCGATTTTATAGGTAACATGATCAAAAACACTCAAAATACATGTTTTTGGTAATGTTATTCTGTTTCTCCATGAAGGTTGTTTTGCATGCGTTTAGCGTTTTGGTATGTAAGGAGTTAAAAACACTTAAAGGCAAGTTCTTTGTAAAATTTGCTTTTATTCCAGTGTAATGTGATTGTTCTGCTTTTTAGTGTTTTGTTGCATATAACGCTCAAAAACACTCAAAAGACACTTTTCTGGTAATGTCATTTTTTTCCCACATAAAGCTAGTTTCGCATGTAATTTGGGATTTTCGTAACTAAGAATGTGAAAAACACTCAAAATACACACATTTCGTAAGGTAGTTCTGTTTTTTTCAATTAAAAGTGTTATTCATGAGTTTTAGCGTTTTGGTATATAAGAAACTTTTCTATATACACGAGTTTTTGCGTTTTTTGCCTTGTGGTTCTTGTGAAACTATAAAACACTCATTATACACGTTTCTCGTAATGTCCTTTTGCTTCCCAATATAGAGTGCTTTCCATCCATTTGCGCGTTTTTTCTAGGTAAAAAGCTCAAAAACACTTTTTGGTAATGTTATTCTATTTCTTCATATTTGTTGGTTTGCATCCGTTTTAGGGTTTTTCTACGTAAAACACTGAAAAGACACGTTTTCATTAATTTTGTTTTGGATTCACATATTGACTGACTTCCATATTATTTATCGTTTTGGTGCCTAACATGCTGAAAAAAAACTGACAGGTTTCTGATAAAGTCGTTTAACTTCCTTATATAGGTGGCATGCACTTTAGAGTTTGGTACACAAAAATCCGAAAAAAACAGCTATAATTAACTTTTTTGATAATGTTCTTTTTTCCACATAAATTCCCTGAATTTTGGCAGAATTTTGGCATCTTGGTACCTATGAAAATCAATATAAAAAAAGCTATTTTTTTTATTTATTAATTTTTTCTCTATAGTGTTATTTGTGGGTTGTAACGTTTTGGTACTTAAGGAACACTTAAAAACACTTAAAAACACTTAAAAACACATGTTTTTAGTAATGTTATTCTGCTTCTCCAAAAAGGAGTTTTTTTTTGTATGCATTTTAGCGTTTTGGTTTGTAAGGAGGTCAAAAACACTTCAAGGCAAGTTCTTGGTAAAAGTTGATTTTATTCCCATGTAATGTGATTGCCCTGTTTTTTTTTTTTTTTTTGTGTGTGTGTGTGTGATTTATTGCCTAGCACGCTCAAAAACACTCAAAAGACACTTCTAGTAATGTCTCTTTTTCCAACATAGTTTCGCGTGCTATTTGGGGTTTTGCTAAGAATGTGAAAAACACTCAAAATATACGCATTTGGTAAGGTTGTTCTGTTTCTCAATTAATATTGCTATTCATGAGTTTCAGCATTTTGTTATCTAAGAAACTTCTTTATATACACGAGTTTTTGCGTTTTTTGCCTTTTGGTTCTTGTGAACCACAAGTTCTTTTCCTCAAAAATAATAAGACACTCATTATACACGTTTCTCGTAATGTCTTTTTGTTTCCCAATAGGGAGTGTTTGCATCCATTTTTGCGTTTTTTGTAGGTAACAAGCTCAAAAACACTCAAAATGTACCTTTTTGGTAATGTTATTTTATTTCTTCTTATTGGTTGGTTTGCGTCCGTTTTAGCGTTTTTTTTTTCTACGTAAAACACCGAAAAGACATTTTTTCAGTAATTTTGTTTTAAATTCCCATATTGAGTGACTTGCATGTTATTTACCGTTAGGGTGCCTAACAAGCAGAAAAACACTCATAAGACAGTTATCTGGCAAAGACGTTTAATTTCCCCATATAGGTGGCTTTGCATGCACTTTAGGGTTTGGTACATAACAGTACGAAAAAAAAAAACTAAAATTAACTTTTTTGATAATTGACTTATAATTTCCTGAATTTTGCCCAAATTTTGGCATCTCGGTAACTGTGAAGATGAAAAGAAAGAAAAAAAATATCGTATTTTTTATTTATTTTTATTTTTTTCTCAATAAAGAGTGTTATTTGTGGCTTTTAGCTTTTTGGTAAATAATGATCTTAAAAACACTGATAATACACGTTTCTCGTCATGTCTTTTCCTTTCCAAAAAATAGGGTTCTTTGCATGTATTTAAGCATTTTTATTGGTAACATGATCAAAAACCCTCAAAATATATGTTTTTGGTAATGTTATTCTCTTTCTCCAAAAAGTGTGTTTTGCATCCGTTTTAGCGTTTTGGTATATAAGGAGCTCAAAACAAAAAAGGCAAGTTCTTGGTAAAAATTGATTTTATTTCCATGTAAAGCATTTCCATGCTTTATTGTGCTTTATTGCCTATCACGCTCAAAAACACTCAAAAGACACTTTTCTGGTAATGTCATTTTTTTCCCACATAAAGCTGGTTTCAGAAGCAATTTGGGATTTTGGTAACTAAGAATGTGAAAAGCACTCAAAATGCACGCATTTAGTAAAGTTGTTCTGTTTCTCAATTAAGAGTGTTATTCATGAGTTTCAGCATTTTGGTATCTAGGAAACTTCTCCATATACACGAGTTTTTGCGTTTTTTGCCTTTTGGTTCTTTTGAACTATAAAACATTCATTATACACTTTTCTCGCTATGTCCCTTTGTTTCCCAATATAGAGTGCTTTGTATCAATTTTCGCGATTTTTTTGTAGGTAACAAGCTCAAAAACACTCAAAATATACCTTTTTGGTAATGTTTTTCTACTTCTTGATATTGGTTGGTTTGCATCCGTTTTAGCGTTTTTCTACGTAAAACACTGAGAAGACACGTTTTCAGTAATTTTGTTTTGGTTTGCCATATAGAGTGAGTTCTTTATTATTTATCGTTTTGGTGCCTAACATGCTGAAAAACACTCAAAACACAGATTTCTGGTAAGGTCGTATAATTTCCTCATATGAGAGGCTTTGCATGCACTTTAGTGTTTGGTACATAACAGTCCGAAAAAAAGCTAATATCAACTTTTTTATATAAATCTCTTATCATATAATTGCCCTAATTTTTCCCAGAATTTTGGCATCTCGGTACCTATAAAGGTGAATAACAAAAAAAAAAAAAAAGAAAATCCTTTTTTTATTTTTATTTTTTATTTTTTATTTTTTTCTAAATAACAAGTGTTATTTGTGGGTTTTAGCTTTTTGGTAGTTAAGGAACTTAAAAACACTCATAATACACGTTTCTCGTAATGTCCTTACGTTTCCCAAACATAACGTTCTTTGCATGTATTTAAGCGTTTTTATAGATGACATTATCAAAAACACTCAAAATACATGTTTTTGGTAATGCTATTCTGTTTCTCCATAAATTTTGTTTTCCATGCGTTTTAGCGGTTTGGTATGTATGGAGCTCAAAAACACATATTTGCAAGTTCTTGGTAAAAGATGGTTTTATTCCCATATAAGTGATTACCCTGCTTTTTAGTACTTCATTGCCTAACACGCTCAAAAACAATTAAAAGACACTTCTGATAATGTCATTTTTTTCCCTCATAAAGCTAGTTTCTTATGCTATTTTGGATATTGCTAACTAGGAATATGAAAAACACTCAAAATACAGGCATTTGCTAAGGTTGTTCTGTTTCTCAATTAAGATTGTTATTCATGAGTTTCAGCATTTTGGTATCTAAGAAACTTCTTTATATACATGAGTTTTTGCGTTTTTCTACGTAAAACACTTAGAAGATACATTTTCAGTAATTTTCTTTTGGATTCCCATATAGAGTGAGTTCCTTATTAGTTATCGTTTTGGTGCCTAACATGCTGAAAAACACTCAAAAGACAGATTTCTGGTAAGGTCGTTTAATTTCCTCATATAGGAGGCTTTGCATGCACTTTAGGGTTTGGTACATAACAGTCCGAAAAAAAAGCTAAAAATAACTTTTTTGATAATATTCTTTTGTTCATATAATTTTCCTGAATTTTCCCAGAATTTTGGCATCTCGGTACCTATGAAGATGAAAAAAAATCCTATTTTTTGTTTTTATTTTCTAAATAAAGAGTGTTATTTGTGGTTATTAGCTTTTTGGTACTTAAGGAACTTTAAAAAAAACACTCATAATACACGTTTCTCGTAATGTCCTTTTGTTTCCCAAACATAATGTTCTTTGCATGTATTTAATTGTTTATATAGATAATATGATAAAAAACACCCAAATTACATGTTTTTGGTAATGTTATTCTGTTTCTCCATAAAGTTTGTTTTCCATGCGTTTTAGCAGTTTGGTATATAAGGAGCTCAAAAACATTTAAAGGCAAGTTCTTGGTAAAAATTGGTTTTATTCCAATGAAAAGTGATTGCCCTGCTTTTTAGTGCTTTATTGCCTATCACGCTCAAAAACACTCAAAAGACATTTTTCTGGAAATGTCATGTTTTCCCACATAAATCTGGTTTCGCATGAAATTTGGGTTTTTGGTAACTAAGAATATGAAAAACACTCAAAATACACGAATTTGGTAAGGTTGTTCTGTTTATCAATTAAGAGTGTTATTCATGAGTTTCAGCATTTTATTATCTAGGAAACTTCTCCATATACACAAATTTTTGCGTTTTTTGCCTTGTTGTTCTTTTGAACTATAATAAACTCATTATACACTTTTAAAGCAATGTCCCTTTGTTTCCCAATATAGAGTGCTTTGTATCAATTTTAGCGTTTTTTTTTTTTTTTTTTGTAGGCAACAAGCTCAAAAACACTCAAAATATACCTTTTTGGTAATGTTTTTCCTATTTCTTGATATTAAATGGTTTGCATCCATTTTAGCGTTTTTCTACGTAAAACACTGGGAACACACGTTTTCAGTAATTTTGTTTTAGATTCCCATATAAAGTGTGTTCCTTACTATTTATCATTTTGGTGCTTAACATGCTGAAAAACACTCAAAAGACAGATTTCTGGTAAGATCGTTTAATTTCCTTATATAGGAGGCTTTGCATGCAGTTTAGGGTTTGGTACATAACAGTCCGAAAAAAAGCTAAAATCATCTTTTTTTATTATATTCTCTTATCATATAATTACCTTGAATTTTCCCAGAATGTTGGCATTTCGGTACCTATGAAGATGAATAACAAAAAAAAAATCCTATTTTTTTATTTTTTATTTATTTATTTTTCTAAATAAAGAGTGGATTTTAGGTTTTTGGTACTTAAACTTAAAAACACTCATAATATACGTTTCTCGTAATGTCCTTTTGTTTCCCAAACATAAGGTTCTTTGCATGTATTTAAGCGTTTTTATAGATAACATGATCAAAAATACTCAAAATACATGTTTTGGGTAATTTTATTCTGTTTCACCATAAAGTGTATTTTGCAAGTTCTTATTAAAAATTGGTTTTATTCAAATGTAATGTGATTGCCCTGATTTTTAGTGCTTTATTGCCTATCAGGCTCAAAAACACTCAAAAGACTTTTTTTCTGGTAATGTCATTTTTTTCTCACATAAAGCTGGTTTCGCATGCAATTTCAGGTTTTGGTAACTAAGAATGTGAAAAGCTCTCAAAATACACGCATTTAGTAAGGTTGTTCTGTTTCTCAATTAGGAATGTTATTCATGAGTTTCAGCATTTTGGTATCTAGGAAACTTTTTCATATCCACATGTTTTTGCGTTTTTTGCCTTGTGGTTCTTTTGAACTATAAAACACTCATTAAACTTTTTTCTTGCAATGTCCTTTTATTTCCTAATATAGAGTGCTTTGCATCAATTTTCGCGTTTTTTGTAGGTAACAAGCTCAAAAACACTCAAAATATACCTTTTTGGTAATGTTTTTCTATTTTTTTTAAATTTGTTGGTTTGCATCCGTTTTAGCGTTTTTCTACGTAAAACACTGAGAAGACACGTTTTCAGTAGTTTTGTTTGGATTCTCATATAGAGTGAGTTCCTTATTTATTTATCGTTTTGGTGCCTAACATTCTGAAAAACACTCAAAAGACAGATTTCTTTTAAGGTCGTTTAATTTCCTCATATAGGAGGCTTTGCATGCAGTTTAGGGTTTGGTATATGACAGTCCGAAAAAAAAGCTAAAATTAATTTTTTTGATAATTTTCTTTTATCATATAATAGCCCGGAATTTTCCCAGAATTTTGGCATCTCGGTACCTATGAAGATGAATAACAAAAAATAAAAAATCCTATTTTTTTATTTTTATTTATTTATTTTTTCCTAAATAATGAGTGTTATTTGTGGGTTTTAGCTTTTTGGTACTTAAGGAAGTAAAAAACACTCATAATACATATTTCTCGTAATGTCCTTTCGTTTCCCAAACATAAGGTTCTTTGCATGTATTTAAGCGTTTTTATAGAGAACATGATCAAAAACACTCAAAATACATATTTTTGGTAATGTTATTCTGTTTCTCCATAAAAGGTGTTTTGCATGCGTTTTAGCGTTTTGGTATGTAATGAGCTCAAAAACACCTAAAGGCAAGTTCTTGGTAAAAGTTGGTTTTATTCCCATGTAATGTGATTGCCCTGCTTTTTAGTGGTTTATTGCCTAACACGCTCAAAAACACTCGAAAGACATTTTCTGGTAATATTATTTTTTTCCCACATAAAGCTAGTTTCGCATGGTATTTGGGGTTTTGGTAACTAAGAATGTGAAAAACACTCAAAATACAGGCATTTAGTAAGGTTGTTTTGTTTTTTAATTAAAAGTGTTATTCATAAGATTCAGCATTTTGGTATGTAAGAAACTTCTTTATGTACACGAGTTTTTGAGTTTTTTGCCTTGTGGTTCTTGTGAAACTATAAAACACTCATTATACACGTTTCTCGTAATGTCCTTTTCTTTCCTCCATTTTCATCCATTTTCGCATTTTTTTGTAGGTGACAAGCTCAAAAACACATCAAAATATATATTTTTGGTAATGTTATTCTATTTCTTCATATTGGTTTGTTTGCATCCGTTTTAGCATTTTTCTACGTAAATCCCTGAAAAGACACGTTTTCAGTAATATTGTTGAAATTGCAGAAAAAAACACTCAAAAGACAGGTTTCTGGTAAAGTCGAGTAATTTCTCCATATAGGTGGCTTTGTATGCACTTCAGGGTTTGGTACATAACTCCGGAAAAAAAGCTAAAATTATTTATTATAATGATTTTTTTTTACAAAATTTCCCCGAATTTTTCCAGAATTTTGGTACCTATGAAGATGAATAACAATTTTTTTTCTCTCTCTATAAAGTGTTATTTGTGTGTTTTAGCTTTTTGGTACTTAAGTAACTTAAAAAAAATCATAATACACGATTTTCTTAATGTCCTATTCTTATACAAACATAGGGTTCTTTACATGTATTTAAGCGTTTTTATAAGTAACATGATTAAAAACACTCAAAATACATATTTTTGGTAGTTATTCTGTTTCTTCATAAAGGGTGTTTTACATGCGTTTTAGCGTTTTGGTATGTAAGGAGTTAAAAAAACACTTAAAGGCAAGTTCTTCGTAAAAGTTAGTTTTATTCCCAAGTTATGTGATTTTTCTGCTTTTTAGTGCTTTGTTGCATATCACGCTCAAAAACACTTAAATGACATTTTTCTGTTATTTCATTTAAGTGTTTTTATTGGTAACATGATCAAAAACACTATAAATACATGTTTTTGGTAATGTTTTTCTGTTTCACCATTAAGTGTATTTTGCATGTGTTTTAGTGTTTTGGTATATAAGGAGCTCAAAAAGACTTAAAGGCAAGTTCTTATTAAAAATTGGTTTTATTCCAATGTAATGTGATTGCCCTCCTTTTTAGTGTTTTTTTTGCCTAACACGCTCAAAAACACTCAAAAGACATTTTTCTGGTAATGTCTTTTTTTTCCCACATAAAGCTGGTTTCGCAGGCAATTTGGGGTTTTGGTAACTAAGAATGTGAAAAGCACTCAAAATACACACATTTAGTAAGACTGTTCTGTTTCTCAATTAAGAGTGTTGTTCATGAGTTTCAGCATTTTGGTATCTACGAAACTTCATATACACTAGTTTTTGCATTTTTTGCCTTGTGGTTCTTTTGAAATATAAAACACTCATTATACACTTTTCTTGCAATGTCCTTTTCTTTCCCATTATAGAGTGCTTTGCATCAATTTTCGTGTTTTTTATAGGTAACAAGCTCAAAAACACTCAAAACACTTTTTGGCAATGTTTTTCTTTTTCTTTATATTGGTTTGTTTGCATCCGTTTTAGTGTTTTTTTTCTACGTAAAACACTGAGAAGACACGTTTTCAGTAATTTTGTTTAGAATTCCCATATACAGTGAGTTCTTTATTATTTATTGTTTTGGTGCCTAACATGCTGAACAACACTCAAAAGAGAGATTTCTGATAAGGTCGTTTAATTTCCTCATATAGTAGGCTTTGCATGCACTTTAGGGTTTGGTACATAACAGTCCGAAAAAAAAGTTAAAATTAAATTTTTTGGTAATATTCTTTTATCATATAATTGCCCTGAATTTTCCCAGAATTTTGGCATTTCGGTACCTATGAAGATAAATAAAGAAAAATAAAAAATCCTATTTTTTTTATTTTTTATTGATTTATTTATTTTTTCTCAATAAAGAGTGTTATTTGTGGGATTTACCTTTTTGGTACTTAAGGAACTTAAAAACACTCATAATACACGTTTCTATTTGTTTTGCATGTCCTTTCGTTTCCCAAACATAAGGTTCTTTGCATGTATTTAAGCGTTTTTATAGATAACATGATCAAAAATACTCAAAATACAAGGTTTTGGTAATGTTACTCTGTTTCTCCATAAAGTGTGTTTTGCATGCGTTTTAGCAGTTTTGTATATAAGGAGCTCAAAAACATTTAAAGGCAAGTTCTTGGTAAAAAATGGTTTTATTCCAATGTAATGTGATTGTCCTGCTTTTGAGTGCTTTATTACCTATCACGTTGAAAAACACTCAAAAGACACATTTCTGGTAAAGTAATTTTTTTTTCCCCACAAAGCTATTTTCGCATGTAATTTGGGGTTTTTGGTAACTAAGAATGTGAAAAGCACTCAAAATACACGCATTTAGTAAGGTTGTTCTGTTTCTCAATTAAGAGTGTTATTCATAAGTTTCAGCATTTTGGTATCTAAGAAATCTCTTCATATACACGAGTTTTTGCGTTGTTTGCTTTGTGGTTCTTTTGAACTATAAAACACTCATTATACACTTTTCTTGCAATCTACTTTTGTTTCCCAATATAGAGTGCTTTGCATCAATTTTCGCGTTTTTGTAGGTAAAAAGCTCAAAAACACTCAAAATATACCTTTTTGGTAACGTTTTTCTATTTCTTGATATTGGTTGATTAGCATCCGTTTTAACGTTTTTCTACGTAAAACACTGAGAAGACACGTTTTCAGTAACTTTGTTTTGGATTCCCATATAGAGTGAGTTCCTTATTATTTATCGTTTTGGTGCTTAACATGCTTAAAAACACATATAACACAGATTTCTGGTAAGGTCGTTTAATTTCCTCATATTGGAGGCTTTACATGCACTTTAGGGTTTAGTACATAACAGTCCGAAAAAAAAAAAAGCTGAAATTAACTTTTTTGATAATATTCTTTTATCACATAATTGCCCTGAATTTTCCCAGAATTTTGGCATCACGGTACCTATGAAGATGAATAACAAAAAAAAAAATCCTATTTATTTTATTTTTTTATTTTTTATTTTCTAAATAAAGAGTGTTATTTGTGGGTTTTAGCTTTTTGGTACTTAAGGAACTTATAAAAACACTCATAATACACGTTTCTCGTAATGTCTTTTTGTTTTCCAAACATAATGTTCTTTGCATGTACTTAAGCGTTTTTATAGATCACATGATCAAAAACACTCAAAATACATGTTTTTAGTAATGTTATTCTGTTTCTCCATAAAGTTTGTTTTGCATGCGTTTTAGCGGTTTGGTATATAAGGGATTAAAAAATACTTAAAGGCAAATTCTTCGTAAAAGTGATGAAATTATTTCTTTGAAAGTATTGATGGCTGATCTCTTTCTATAGGTGAGGGTTAGTGTTCTCTACTGTACCAAATACTGAACTGTCTTTTGTACTATTTCTCCATCTGTATCCTACCCAGTAATGGTAATAGACTGAGGAACTCCCCACCTTTGTTAATTTTTACTAAGTATTGTCCTAGTGGTATTCAGATGCAGCATTGATTTGCTTAGGAGTTGGGTATCTGAGAATGAGTGGTTATTGGCACCAAGTGCAGCTCAGTTGTGGGTAACTCCAGTTGTTGGGAGCATTCCATGGTACACAGATGGTGGGATAGTCTTGCCTTGGACTCTTGCAAATGTGTACTATGTCCCAGTGAGTTTTGTTTTTATTTGACATGAATCCCAAGTTTATTTAGGCATTTCAGGGACTTATTGTGGGTGATGGAGATCTCCACAGCACTCTTCTCTTGGTGGGTGGGTAGCTGTAGAAAAATTCATATAAATAGAGATGTCAGATGTAGGTAAAATAGAGAAATGTTGATTTGATTGTGAACTAAATCCCACAACTTATATTATCTTTGATAAGAAAGGTTTTGTTTAGACCATGAAAATTGGATAAATGAAGTTGAGCATTATTTTACTGCAACAAGAAGGCATACAAAGTGAAGGAGATCGCATACTTGACTTTAGTTTGTTGTTCCTTTCATGGGGAACTTGTATCATTGTTAAAAGCTTAAATACTGTAAAATTGCATGGATCCATCTGAATATTTATTCAGTCAAAAGTTTATATGATGTGTAGACTATTCAAGCTTGCCAGCCTGGAGCCTGGAGCCTGCTTGTTGTAGAGTTGTCCTATGTTCTGTAGATTTGCTTGATATTATAAACAATTATGATAAAATTTTTGTAAACAATTTTGTTCTTTATTTCTGTCAGTATCAGATTCAGTATTTTCTCCATCTTATGGCAGCATATATTTTCAACACAGAGTGAGGGCAGTGTCATTCCTCCTCTCCACTACCCCAACTTCTACTCCCAACACTACCACAGCAATGAGCGGTCTGGTGTGGTGGCTGAGGATTCATTTGAAGAGGACAACACTTCTGCTTCATCTGAGCAGGTCAGAAGGTGGATGACAGCAGTACTAGTAGCAGACTGGTGTTACCTTGATGCTACTGCTACATTGCATTATTTGCATAGTTTTTTTTTTCAGTTGTCATGAACTTTGTGTAATATATATAAAAGTATATGAAGCTCAAGAAACTTGTTGATAAGGTTTATGTTCAGCATACAAATTGTAGGATGCAAAGACAAGGATTGAAATATCATTGCCACAATTCCTGACAAAGCATTTGGTGCCACAGAATATTCAGCAATGTAATGTTTGTTTGGCAAACAAACCAGTTTCCGTGAATGATAGCTTTATTTCTGCAGGTTAATACAATCTCTCTATGGGGGAGAGTTTGGAGACAAAGCCAAGCATATATATATATGTGGTTTGTGAGCCAAGCATACTGATCATTACACTATCATGTGTAGTTTTAATATGTAATTTAGATCAAGGACAGTGCAGTGATAGAGGAAGAATTATTCACTAGATTTTTTCAGAGAAGTTTTATGACATAAAGGATTAATTGAACGATCAGTATATATATTGGCTCACTAGCTGCATCTATTTAACAGAGAAAGCTTTCACTAATTATCTTGGCCCAATTCATTAAGTGCATCGCTGTTGTGGGAGGGAAGATATGCAGTGTTTCCCTGCCATCTGTGGGAGTTACATTCCAGAGCCTCCTGCAAATAGTTAAAATCTGTGAATATGGGAAACCATCCTTAAAAGGATCAGAACTACCTATATTTATAGTTTAAACCTTAAACTATGTATCTCACATTTACTAAGCAATTCACTTTAAGACAATAAAAAACAGTTATTATATGTATAGTACATGATATTTTAATTAAAAAATACAGTGCACTATAAAATAAAAGGGGAATAAGAACATAAGAACATAAGAAGTAAGGGAAGCTGCAAGAAGCGACCAGGCTTACACATGGCTTTCCCTGTATGAAACACACCTACCTATTTCCATCTGCTATCGCCATCCATAAACTTGTCTAATCTTCTCTTAAAGCTCTCTAGTGTCCTAGCACTAACTACATGATTACTGAGTCCGTTCCATTCATCTACCACTCTATTTGAGAACCAATTTTTTCCTATCTCCTTCCTAAATCTAAATTTTTCAAGCTTGAACCCGTTATTTCTTGTTCTACCCTGGTTGCTGATCCTAAGAATTTTGCTTACATCTCCCTTGTTATAACCCTTATACCACTTAAAGACTTCTATCAGGTCCCCTCTTAACCTATGTCTCTCTAAAGAATGTAAATTTAACAGCTTCAACCTCGTCTCGTAAGGGATACTCCTCATCCCCTGTATCCTTTTAGTCATTCTCCTCTGTACTGATTCTAATAGACCTATATCTTTCCTGTAATGTGGGGACCAGAACTGCACCGCGTAGTCTAGATGAGGTCTGACCAGCGCCAAGTATAACTTTAATATTATTCCTGGCCTTCTACTTTTAACACTCCTAAAAATTAATTCTAGTACCCTATTTGCCTTGTTTCTGGCTTTTATGCATTGTTTCCCTAGACGGAGTTCAGAGCTAACTATAACTTCTAAATCCTTCTCGTACCCTCTACCTACCAGAGTTTGGTTGTCTAATGTGTACCTATTGTGTGGGTTTCCTCTACCTACACTAAGCACTTTGCATTTATTTATATTGAATTGCATTTGCCATCTATCCATCCATTCATTCATTCTATCTAAGTCTGCCTGCAAGGCGATGGCATCCGATTCTGACCTAATTAATCTACCTATCTTTGTGTCATCCGCAAATTTACTAACATCACTACTAATTCCACTATCCAAGTCATTGATATACATTAGAAATAACAATGGCCCTAATACTGATCCCTGTGGCACCCCACTAATTACATTAAGTTGATATGTACAATAAACCCTTGACATAATGAACTTCTATTTACCAAATTTCAGGTATAACAACCTATTTAAGGCTGCTGTCTGCTGCCTCTCTCTCTCTCTCTCTCTCTCTCTCTCTCTCTCTCTCTCTCTCTCTCTCTCTCTCTCTCTCTCTCTCTCTCTCTCTCTCTCTCTCTCTCTCTATACACATATATAGCAAATTTTCATCTCAAGTGACCCACTCTCCCCCCATATGTGTTCGTTATATCTTGGGTTACTGTAATTTATAACTGAAAGAATAATTTGGGCTCTTTGGGCTGAAAGACTGAGCTGGTGGTGACACCTGGCAACTCTGAAAACTCCCCATTAGTTAGGTTAGGTTAGGGAAAACTGCAAATATGCAAAACCATGAATATGTGAGGGAACGCTGATATATGCTATCTCTTATTTGTTGTAGATGTATTCCATTCTTTTGGCATAGAACGATAGGAAAATGGCATCAAGGAATCAGGGATGCCACCAAACTAAGGAAATAGAGAAGTCAAAATTTAGTCATTGCTCTGTTTTGTGAATTGGTAGATATTGTGCCTGGTGGCTCCACTTCACCATTCCTCAAATCAGGGCGGTCAAGTTCTCAACTTAAGCCAAAAGTATTCTAAAAAAGTAGCTTAAGAAAAAATATGCATTTAGTACAGTCCATGTAATGAAAAGGAACTAATCATGATTAAACAAAGAACTCTATGTTCTCCTTTATGAAAGAGTGAGAAATTCATATATTATAAATATGGGAGGTGTGTATATTACAGTCCCTGTATTGAAGGGGAACTCATCATGATTGAATGGATAACTATGTTCTCTTTTATGAAAGAGTGAGAAATTCATATATTATAAATATGGGAGGTATATATATTACAGTCCCTGTATTGAAGGGGAACTCATCATGATTGAATGGATAACTATGTTCTCTTTTATGAAAGAGTGAGAAATTCATATATTATAAATATGGAAGGTATATTATATTAGTCCCTGTATTGAAGGGGAACTCATCATGATTGAATGGATAACTATGTTCTCTTTTATGAAAGAGTGAGAAATTAATTATGAGCGAAACAAAGTTTACTATGTTTCGTTTTGAGGGGCCCGGCTCGGTCTGACCATAAGCCTATTCAATCGCTAATATCTCCAGAACTATGTGGCTGATCGTAACAAAATTAGCATCATATGACAGCACACCTCTATCAATTTTATATGATATAGCTTTCATCTCTTCTATTGGGTGAAGTTAACTTACTAAAAGTAGAAGGGTGTCAGAAATGGGATTTCTCAAAAACTACTCAACCAGTTTTAATGAAACTTAAGAGGTGTCATGTTATAATTTTAATAAAATTCCTTACGTCAACTTTGAAGTAGCACTGTACATGCACAGTCAAAATTACAACTTTTTAAGTAATTAACTGATCAAGCTCAAATTTTTGTTGGTAATAAGAGTAATACAAGTTATGATGAAAAATCATGTGAAATTTGCAACACTACTGTGCATATGCAAAATACAATACAAAATTTTTTGTAAAGTGACCATCAGTTTTCTGCAATTTTCACCAATTTTCTTTTGTCTCAATGAGAGCGGATAGATACCACTGAACACAAAATGAAATTTCCTATCAAGTGGTATATAGCACAACCACTGGGCTCTTGCAGAGTTTTGAGCTAGAGTGATTTGAATATTAGGCAAGTGCATGATGTGTGGGGTGCCTGAAGTTGCCTCTCTCTCTCTCTCTCTCTCTCTCTCTCTCTCTCTCTCTCTCTCTCTCTCTCTCTCTCTCTCTCTCTCTCTCTCTCTCTCTCTCTCTCTCTCTCTCTCTCTCTCTCTCTCTCTCTCTCTCTCTCTCTCTCTCTCTCTCTCTCTCTCTCTCTCTCTCTCTCTCTCTCTCTCTCTCTCTCTCTTCTTGAAATACCCCTTCCACTGATGCATTACTGACATCTTTGCTCGTTAATTGCCTTCCAAGGCATTTTACTGGTATATTATAACTTTTCTCCATTAAATTGTGTAACATTTGCTGTCTTAGATATAATTTTCTATCTGTACAACATCACCTCTCCTCTAGTAAACCTCATCTTTATTTATGATATGCATGTACAGTATTATGAATAAAATAATAAAAAATAATTAGGTAAAAACCAACTTAAAATTTACTTGATGGGTCCTGTTGATGATGCTCATCAAGGCTAGTGTCTTCTGGTATCAACCCTAAGTCTCTTGAGACCCCCCCTCAACTTTTTCTTCATTAATTTCTGCAACATTCACAGTCTTAGATCTAGTTTTCAATTTCTAGAACACAATCTCTCCTCTACTAAACCTCATCTTCTTTTCCTCACTGAAACATAGGTGTCTGAGGCAACTTACAATAGCCTCTTTTCTGTTCCCTCCTACTTTCTTTATTCTCATTTTCAATCCAAAGCTGAATGTTGCGTTTATGTGCACAATGACTTAACCTGCTGTTGTGCCCACACTCTTGAATATTCCGAGTTTTTCACCATCTGGCTACTATTACAGAGTCACTCTCAAACTAAATTTATCTGTGCTGTATACCTCTCACCTAACTCCTCAGACTATAAGAAATTCTTTGACTATTTAACCTCCAAAGTGGAGCACATTCTGACTCACTTCCCTTTTGCAGAGACCTCCATTCTTGGAGACTTCAATGTTCACCACCAGCTTTGGGTTTCCTCTCCCCTCACTGACCATCATGGTGAACTAGCCTTCAACTTTGCTATCCTCCAATTGGTGCAACACCCTGCTCATATCCTTGACCGTTTTGGAGATACACCCAACATTCTTGACCCTTTCCTAACCTCTAATCCTTCTGCTTATGCTGTTACCCTATCTTCTCCATTGGGCTCCTCCAATCACAATCTCATATCTGTATCTTGTCCTATTGCTCCAATCCATCCTCAGGATCTCCTAAGGAGAGGTGCCTCTGGTGTTTTGCCTCTGCTAGTTGGGGGGAACTGAGGAGGTATTTTGCTGAATTTCCTTGGAATGACTACTGCTTCTGTGCCAGAGACTGTGTGCCGAGCGCATAATGGAGGTGATAGTGTCTGGCATCAGGCCCTACATTCCTCACTCTTTTTCTCAACCTAAACCTTCCAAACCTTGGTTTAACACAGCCTGTTCTCCTGCTATTCATGATAGAGAGGTAGCTCACAAAAGGTACCTGAGCCTTCCATTACTAGAATCTCTTGCACTTTATATTTCTGCCTGGAACCATGCCAAGTCTGTTCTCCGACTAGCCAAAACTCCTTCATTAATAGAGTGTCAAAATCTTTCAAGATCTAACTCCCCTCGTGATCTCTGGCACCTAGCCAAAAACATCTCCAATAACTTTGCTTCTTCTTTCCCTCCTTTATTTCAACCAGATGGTACCACTGTTATCATATCTATCTCTAAAGCTGAACTCTTTGCTCAAACCTTTGCTAAAAACTCTACCTTGGACAATTCAGGGCTTGTTCCTCCCTCTCCTCCATCCTCCATGCTACCTATTAAAATTCTTCACAATGATGTTTTCCATGCCCTTGCTGGCCTAAACCCTCGGAAGGCTTATGGACCTGATGGGGTCCCTCCTATTGTTCTCCAAAACTGCTCCTCTGTGCTTGCACCTTGCCTAGTCAAACTCTTTCATCTTTGTCTATCAACATCTATCTTTTCTTCTTGCTGGAAGCTTGCCTACATTCAGCCTATTCCTAAAAAGGGTGACCGTTCTAATCCCTCAAATAACCATCCTGTTGCTGTAATTTCCTGCTTATCTGAAGTTTTTAATGCATCAACAGGAAGATTCTTAAACATCTATCACTTCACAACCTTCTATCTGATCAACAGTATGGGTTCCGTCAATGCCACTCTGCTGGTGATCCGGCTTTCCTTACTGAGTCTTGATTATCCTCTTTTAGAGATTTTGGTGAATCTTTTGCTGATGCCTTAGACATATCAAAAGCTTTTGATAGAGTGGCACAAAGCTTTGATTTCCAAATTACCCTCCTACAGCCTCTATCCTTCTCTTGGTAACTTGATCTCGAGTTTCTTTTCTGACCATTCTATTGGTACTGTGGTAGATGGTCACTGTTCTTCTCCTAAATCTATTGACAATGGTGTTCCTCAGGGTTTTGTCCTGTCACCCACTCTCTTCCTATTATCCATCAATGACCTTCTAAACCAAACTTTTGTCCTATCCATTCCTATGCTGATGATACCACCCTGCACTTTTCCGCGTCTTTTTGTAGACGTCCAACCCTTCAGGAAGTAAACAGTTCACACAAGGAAACCACAGAATTCCTGACTTCTGATCTCTCCAAAATTTCTGACTGGGGGAGAGTGAACTTAGTATTGTTCAGTGTCCCAAGAATTCAATTCCTCCGTCTATCAACTCGATGCAACCTTCCAGACAACTATCCCCTCTTCTTCAGTGACACTCAACCGTCCCCCTTCTCTACATTGAACATCCTCAGTCTGTCCTCTGTCCTTTAATCATAATCTAAACTGGAAACTTCACATCTCATCTCTAGCTAAAACGGTTTCTGTGAAGTTAGGCATCAGTCTTCTTCACCAGTTTTTCTCACCCCCACCCCTCCTTATCCGTCCATGTATGTAGTATGCTATCTTTTAGATAGGGTGTAATCAAAAGTTTTCCATCTCATCAACTCCTTTCCTCTAACTGACCGTCTTCAGCCTCATTCTCATTGCTGCAATGTTGCATCTCTTGCTATCTTCTACTGCTATTTTCATGCCAACTGCTCTTCTTATCTTGTGAAGTGCATGCCTCCCCTCCTCCCTTGGTTTTGCTGCATAAGACTTTCTTTTTTCTCTCATCTCTATTCTGTCCACTTCTCTAATGCAAGTTAACCAGTATTCTCAATCATTCATCCCTTTCTCTAGTAAACCTTGGAACTCCCTGCCTGCCTCTGTATTTCCACCTTCCTATGACTTGAACTCTTTCAAGAGTGAGGTTTCAAGACACTTAACTTGTATTTTTGACTAACATTTTTGACTGTTTGGGGACTGGCACCTCAGTGGCTGTTTTTTTTTTGTTTTTTTTTGCTGGAATTTTTGTTTCCCTTGGCCTGTGCCACTCCTACATGAAGGGAAAAAAAAAAGAAAAAAAAAGGAGGTAGATGTGATCAGGGACTGAACCAGGAATGAACATACCAGAATACCAAGCCTTAACTAACTGGACCATGAGGTACCTCACAGCTAATCTAGCTTTGGCTCATATTTGTGTCCTATCACTGCATTACATGGCTCTTCCTTCTAGGTTAATTTCTGATGTTTCATTAATTTAATGTGGTACAATAAGTATCCAAACAATCCAAAGTGTGTGTCTGGAAAGTGTGGTTCTGGTCTTGCAAGGTTTACCAGAGTATTCACTAGGAAGCCCCTGCTCCATTCATGTTTTCTCCCTTTTTTGGGTGGGACGCTCATTTCCTGTTTGACTCAACAAAACAATGCCATCATAAGTTCGTACTAGGCTTTATTCTTTCCCCTATATGAAATCTTTTAAGACCATCCCACCACAATGTTTCCAATGTCATAGTTAAACAAAGAAATACATTTCCTATTACAAAATTAAAAATTATGAAAAAAAAAAAATTATAAAGATGGGAAGTGGATGTGGGCAGGGATTGAAAGCAGATCTGACAAGCTTAAAGGACAAGCCTTTAGCTGACATAATCATAAAGTACATCACATCTAGTTTAGCTTTCGCTCATGTTTTCACATCCTAGCTGAGGTCTAAAAATGTGTACCAAGCATTTATGTTCCTTTTTACATAAGCTACTGTTGTTATTTGTCGACAGTATATAATTTATTTAGAGCTGCCTGTTATTTATTTTTCCAGTTTTTAGAGTAACATCTCACAGGTATCAATAATTTTAACCCCCTGAGCAACAAGCAACACAGTGGTGTGCATCTCAGGGCTCTGATGGGTAATGAATGTATGTGCCTCATGATTTTCAATCCTTAAATCAAAATGAAAGTGGGAGAGAGATATTTTGAACATTACTTAGCAACATTTACAAAGCTGCTCCCTACCACTTTTAGTGACTTGCCATCTGGTATTCTATACAAGGCAAGTATCATGGAAGGAGGTGATCTGCCCTCAAACTAATGAATGGCTAAGTGCAAATGCAAGCTAACCTCATCCACTCCCATTAAGTGCTGTTAGACAAGGAGTCACAGTGGAAGAACATTCCTTTTGATAGGTGGAGAAAGCAGTGAGGGCAGGTGGGGCAAGTGAGCTGTAGCCAGTACTATATCCAGCATAATGAACACACCTTTACTTCCTGTTGAACTAAAATAATGAGTCAGACAAAAGTAC
The DNA here is from genome assembly GCF_035594125.1 of Scylla paramamosain. Taxonomy (NCBI): domain Eukaryota; kingdom Metazoa; phylum Arthropoda; class Malacostraca; order Decapoda; family Portunidae; genus Scylla; species Scylla paramamosain. The sequence continues at coordinate 2,231,618 of NC_087191.1, forward strand.
CACTAGAATAGAGAAGGATAGGTGCTTCTTATGCTGTAAGTTTCATTATTCTAGAATCTGTACTAAATGAGATATAACTAGGAATAAGAGTTATTTTTCTCTAAAAACTCATTACAAGAAGAGGTTTCTGCACAAAACACCCGTTGCTTAGGGGCTAGCAGAAGTTTCTGCATACTGGTAGTCTAGCTGAGTAGGTAATGCTTGTTGAAAGGTGATTACAAAATAATTTTATTACTGTAATATTTAGAGGCACTAGATCATTGATTATGGGGTATTATGAGTGAAAGAATTCACTGAAGAGTGTCTCTGGTATAATTGGCACCCAATCACTAATTGCACATTATGAAGGAAGAGTATCAACTGTAATGTCAGTGTCATTATCAAATTCTGTCCCCCTCCCCACACACACACACACACACACACACACACACACAATAGGCAGCAGAATTCTTATAAAAGAAGGAATAATAACAGACAAACAATATGGCTCCAGGAAAAGAAAATCATGTGTAACAAATCTATTAAGCTTCAGCTCAAGAGTGATGACATCATGTAGGAAAGAGAAGCATTTGTGGACTGTATATAACTAGATCTGATAAAAAGCTTTTGACAAGGTTCCCCCATGAAAGACTTATGTGGAAACTTGAAAATATTAAGAGACTACATGGGACAAGTATAAAGTGGATGGAAAATTACTTAAAATGATGAGAAATGAGAACAGTAGCTAATGATGAAAAGTTGGTTTGGAAAACAGTAAAGAGTGGTGTGCCACAAGGGTCAGTGCTATCACCTATATGGTATTGTTCATTGTTTATATAAATGATATTCTTGAAAAAATTGATAGCTGCAACAGCCTATTTGCAGATAATGCTAAATTACAGAAAGAAATAAAAAGTTGCAAAAACTGTGAATATCTACAAAATGACCAATAAAATTTGTGAATGGACCAAAAAATGGGAAGTTAAATTTGATGTAAGCAAATGTCATATGATGGAGATGTGCAGAAGTGAATAGAAGACCACATTGGACATACAAGGTAGAAAACAAATATATTAAAAGGATCCAGGAAGAAAAGGATCTAGGAGTAGTAAAGCCAGATAACTTCCAACCAGAGAAGCATATAGGTAGAATATGGGGAACATTTACAGATTACTATGAAACATAGTACAGCTTCTCACCTCATGAACAAAAGTAAGATGAGAAAAATAATCCCTATGATAATAAGACCTAGATTGGAATATGCAGCAGTTGTGTAGTCTCTATGTAAGAAGCATGTAAACAAGCTAGGAAGAATACAAACAATAGCAACAAAAATGGTGGCAGAATTTGAGGAATTAAGTTATGAAGAAAGATTAGAAAAAATAGACTTACCAATACTGGAACAAAGGAGAGAAAGAGATTTGATAACTATCTACAAGTTGGCAAACAAAATAGAAGTTGGTAATGAAATGACAAAACCATTACTAAAAGAGACAAGCAGTCATGACAGTAGAATGGGACACTCACATAAGTAGGGAAAAGAAGATGTCTAAACAACACAAAGAATATTTTTCCACAAAGACACACTGATGTTTGGAATGGACTAAAAGAAGATATGTATAGTTTTGGCAACAAGTGTACACAAACTAAAGGAAAAATTAGACATGTATAGGTATGGAGATGGGACCACATGAGTGTAGCTCGGGCCCTGTAAATTACACCTAGGTAAATACACAACACAGTGCACACTGTGCATGGCTACATGGACTTGTTTCTGACCATTATAGAGATGTTGTGTGATGTTTCAATAAGTGTGATGCCAAGAATGGAGTGTTATCTGAACTAAATGTATACTATCTATGGTAAGAAATAGTGGTACAGATATTATAATAACTTTCTAATTAATTATTGATTTGAAAGGTATATAAAGACAGGTTGCCTGATGGGATCCCTCCTATTGTTCTCCAAAACTGTGCCTCCATGCTTGCACCTTGCCTAGTCAAACTCTTTCAACTCTGTCAACATCTACCTTTCCTTCTTGCTGGAAGTTTGCCTACATTCAGCCTGTTCCTAAAAAGGAAGACCGTTCTAATCCCTCAAACTACCGTCCTATTGCTTTAATTTCCTGCCTATCTAAAGTTTTTGAATCTATCCTCAAGAGGAAGATTCTTAAACATCTGTCACTTCACAACCTTCTATCTGATCGCCATATGGGTTCTGTCAAGGCCGCTCTACTGGTGATCTTCTGGGTTTCCTTACTGAGTCTCAGTCATCTCTTTTAGAGATTTTGGTGAACCTTTTGCTGTTGCCTTGGATATATCAAAAGCTTTTGATAGAGTGTGGCACAAAGCTTTGATTTCCAAACTACCTTCCTATGGCTTGTGTCCTTCTCTCTGTAACTTCATCTCAAGTTTCCTTTCTGACCATTCTGTTGCTGCTGTGGTAGATGGTCACTGTTTTTTTCCTAAATCTATTAACAGTGGTGTTCCTCAGGATTCTGTCCTGGCACCCACTCTCTTCTTATTATTCATCAATGACCTTCTAAACCAAATTTCTTGTCCTATCCACTCCTACACTGATGATACCATCCAGCACTTTTCCACATCTTTTCATAGACGTCCAACCCTTCAAGAAGTAAACATTTCACGCAGGGAAGCCACAGAACACCTGAGTTCTGATCTTTCTAAAATTTCTGATTGGGGCAGAGCAAACTTGGTATTGTTTATTGTCTCAAAACTCAATTCCTCCATCCATCAACTCGACACAACCTTCCAGACAACTATCCCCTCTTCTTCAGTGACACTCAACTGTCCCTCTTCTACACTGAACATCCTCAGTCTGTCCTTTACTTATAATCTGAACTGGAAACTTTACATCTCATCTCTAGCTAAAAACAGTTTCTATGAAGTTAGGCGTTCTGAGACATCTCTGCCAGTTTTTCTCACCCCCCCCACTGCTAACTCTGTACAAGGGCCTTATCCGTGCATGTATGTGTAGTGCTGAGAAATTAATTATGTATATTTCTACTTTTTTTTCCTAGGCTAGGGCCCATGTAGTGTGCGGGGGTGACCAGAATCTCAGTACCATGTGACTAACCCCTCCCCTTCCCCTCCTCTCCTCAGTGTCCTTTTGTCCTTGCTTTCCCCCCCCCCCCCCTCTCAGCGTCACTGTGTTGACCACTTCTATAACAAATTTACCCCGTGAATAAACGTAATTTCTCCTGCTTGGCCAGGTTATAGAGGCGAATTTTTCACCTAATCCCAGAGAATGGGGAGCCCTTAATACGATAAAATTAGTTCTATAATGGTAAGGTCTTAAACCAGCTCAAACAAATCCCAGATAATTACGCCGCGCCAATGAGGTTGACGAATCTAATAAGTCTTTTTGCTTCGCCGTCCTCTTACCCCTGTTGCTTCACAAGCCGGGAAGAGATACCAGACTTTGACTAATTCCCCAATTGATTTCAAAAGTCCATTGAATTAAACTTCTTAAAGTAACAACTATAAAGTAAACAGTAACTTAATTATTCATATTTTTCATCCCTGAACTCACAACCTAGTCGCTCCCCCCCTACTAAAAACAAAATTATAACTTAATAAATTTCCCCATTGGAAACCTTTATCCTTAGTTTCCCGCCGATCTCCTCACAAGCAAAGCCAGTCTCTCTCGGATTCTCCTCAGGTGAGCATGCGGTCTGATAATCTCCCCCTCCATTCCTGTAATATTAAGTAAGTGTTTATTTAACAATAATTTTACTAAAGCCAGTCTCTCTCGGATTCTCCTCAGATATTCCTGTTGATAAACTATTTCTGAGTGGATAGATATTCGCATTTTTTCGTTCTTTTTTTGTTGGTTTTCTCCACGGGACTAGTGAAACCACCTGGTTCGAGATCACCGTGTGAGACTGTCCTCAGGTATATACATACTTTTTGGGTATATATTTGTTATTTATTTATTTATTCTCTGGTCTCCCCCACAACTCAGTAGTCGCGAAAATATCTCCATCGTAGTTTTTATGTAATTGAAGAATACGCTACCATTTATTTTTATATTTCTGAATTCCTTTCTTATTATTATTATTTCGGATTATTCCATTATTTATTAAAAATCATAAAAGTGTCAGTATTTGTATTTCTCTTAATCCAGTGATAGGATTTGTAATTATCGTGTGCCACAAGGGAACATCACACCCCTTAGAGGGCACGAAATATGGAGTATGCTTCACACGTCTGGGAGGTTCTACTATTACTGCTCTTCTAGACAGGGTGGAATCAAAAGCTTTTCGTCTCATCAACTCCTCACTTCCAGCTGACTGTCTTCAGCCTCTGTTCATCGCTGCAATATTGTATCTCTAGCTATCTTCTACTGCAGTTTTCAAGCTAGCTGCTCTTCTGATATTGCTAACTGCATGCCTCTCCTCCTCCTGCAGCCTTGCTGCATAAGACTTTCTTCATTCTCTCACCCCTATTCTGTCCACCTCTCTAATGCAAGAGTTAACTGGTATTCTCAATCATTCATCCCTTTCTCTGGTAAATTCTGGAACTCCCTACCTGCTTCTGTATTTCCACCTTCTTATGACTTGAATTCCTTCAAGAGGGAGGTTTCAAGACACTTATCCTTTAATTTTTGACTACTGGTTTGGACCCTTTTCTGGAACTAGCATCACAGTGGGCTTTTTTTTATTGGATTTTTGTTGCCCTTGTCCAGTGTCCCTCCTACGTAAAAAAAAAAAAAAAAAAAAGGGGGGAAAAGGGGAAAAAAAAATATTAATTGCACTATCCTATGATCATATTGCATCAGATATTATATGAGGTTCCCAGAGCCAGAGTGATCTAAGTGCCCTTGTGGTCAAAATTACTATTTTATTGCATTGTCTTCCCCAACCTTCCTAATGTGACGAGAGAGAGTGCAGACATCAGAATGGACCCCACATTAGGGTCAAAATCCATCCAAGTGAAATTATCCACAGAACCTTTTTGTCACGCTTGAGTGATAGCTATCAGTTGCTGGGGCCAGAGAGAATAACTCCCTCGCCACAGCAGCACGAGAAGAGTCAGCCATTGACAGCTCGTGCTGTCAATTCACGTGTCACACTGAGACACTTCCCCACCACGACACCCACACACTTCACACTCTCCCTCCCTCCAGCCTGCTTGCTATCCATAAATAACAGGCTGCTATCTTAATTTTACTTTTACACAACACATAAGCCTTTCATTATTATGACGGACAACAACATACCCCTGAGGAGCCAGAAGCCACATTCCCAGATGCTTCTAAAATTTATCTTAGTGGGCTATGAACATCTTAGTGCTGGTAATTTTTTAAAGCAAAACCATTCGCAACTAAGAACCATGGAACATTCATAGCTATGAATTGGTCAGGGCTTTCATAGCTCACTAAGAACAACAGTTTCTCCTCAACAACAACAACAACAATGTGAACATATCCTTGTCTGAAAATAAAATCAGAAAAAAAAAAACTAAAAGTAAGCATTAAGATGGGTTTTATTATCAATATCAAGTAGTCTTCAAATACACTGAATAGTCTTTTGCTTTGAATAAATCATGTGTGTTTAACTGACTTGCTAGGAGAGTACTGAAATCACATTTCTGGAAATTACACTCATTAATAATGACAGCAGCAACACACATGATCCAGTGTGTGTAGCCAACACAAACTAAGGCTAATTATAGTTAACCCAATCATTCCAAACATGACAATTGCAAATATAACTTTTTTTCATTATGTTCCTTAAAAAGAAAAATTAATTCTGTCAGGGCATTTTCTTTCACATTCACGAAAAAAAAAAAAAATGTAAGTACAAAAGATCAGTGTTTCTTTTCTATGATCAATATCCCTGTGATAATAAGACAAGCACAATATCTCAGGTTCAAGATACACACTCATAAGAATATAAGAACATAAAAAATGGAAGCTGCAAGAAACCATCAGGCATACATGTGGCAGTTCCTGTATGAAATATACTTACCTATTTCCCCCTATCAATCCCCATCCATAAATCTCTAATTTTCTCTTAAAGCTTCCTAATGACCCAGCACCAACAACCTGATTACTGAGTCCATTCCATTCATCTACCACTCTATTTGAGAACTGATTCCTTCCTATCTCTTTTTTAAACTAAATTTTTCAAGCTTAAAACTGTTATTTGTTGTTCTATCCTGGTTACTAATCCTAAGAATTTTGCTTACATCCCCTGTGTTGTAACCCTTATAGCATTTAAAGACTTCTATCAGGTCCCCTCTTAACCTACATCTCTCTTAATGTAAATTTAACAGCTTCAATCTCTCTTTGTAAGGAATACTCCTCACTCCTTGTATCCTTTTAGCCATTCTCCTTTGCATTGATTCTAAAAGACCTATATACTTCCTGTAATATGGGGGACCAGAACTGCACAGCATAATATAGATGAGGTCTGACCAGCACCAAATATAACTTTAATATTACTTCGGGACTTCTACTTTTAACACTCTTAAAAATAAATCGTAATATCCTATTTGCCCTGTTTCTGGCCTCCATGCATTGCTTTCTTATATGGAATTTAGAGCTAACCATAAATTCTAAATCTTTTTTGTACCCTAAACTTACCAGAAGTTCATTGTTTATTGTGTACCTTCTGTGTGGATTTCCTCTACTTATGCTAAGTACTTTGCATTTTTTGATATTAAACTGCATTTGCCATCTGTCTGTCCATTCGTTCATCCTATCCAAATCTGCCTGCAAGGGGATGGCATCCAATTCTAATCTAATTAATCTACCTATCTTCGTGTCATCCTCAAATTTACTAACGTCACAACCAATTCCACTATCCAAGTCACTGATGTATATTAAAAACATCAATGGCCCTTATACTGATCCCTGTGGCACCCCACTAATTACTTAATCCCACTCGGATTTAGAGCTGTTTATTACGACTCTGTCGCCTGTCACTTAGCCACAACCTTATCCACCCTAACACCTTCCCATCTATTCCGTGTGCCCTAACGTTTCTCAGGAGTCTCTGATGGGGTACCTTGTCAAACACTTCACAGAAGTCCAGATATAGGATGTCATAACTATCACCATTATCTCCTGCCCTGTAAACTTTACAGTAAAATCTTGACAAGTTTGTCAGGTAAGACTTCCCCTTTGTGAAGCTATGCTGTGACCAATTTATCAAGTTATGTTTGTCTAAATGTTCCCTAATGTTCTTTACTATTACTGACTTCATTATTTTATCTACAACAGAAGTTAAGCTTAAATCTGCTTTCTTAAAGCTGGGTACTATATTCACTTGCCTCCACATTACCAGTATCTCAAGTGATTTCCTAAAGGCAGAAACTAACAGTTCACTAATAACTTCTTTGCATTCCTTAAGTACTCTGGGATATGAACTGTTCATGTTGACAAGTAGTTGGGTTTAGGAAGAGGGATAAAAACCCAGGGAGGAGTTAGGATTCTTTTAATCTCTAACGTTTCGGCTGAATAGCCATCCTCAGAGAGACTGATTTACATGAGTGAAAACACACTATTTATAACAACATACAAAATTTTCTCATTTGACATTCGTACAGAGTATTGCCATCCTGGCGTGTACCTCACCTAATTTTATTTTCCTAGTCAGGTGGCATTATCCGCCTACGTGACGAGCCTTTACTGGGGATTTTCCTTGTACCTGACCTGAGGGCCAATCTGGCGGAATTACCTGCCCACCTGATAAAACCTTCTCTGTGGTTAATGACTTCCCTAGTTGTTATGAGGGCTGCCTCTATAGCTTTTCTCATTCTTTTCTTCAATCCAACTTTAATTTCTTTAGCCTCTTCCCATTTTGGTAGGTGTTTACATTTTTCTATGTGCAATACAAGGGAGTTTGATGTGTTGTGTTTTAAAACATCTTTCCTATGCTCTGCTATTCTTGTTTTAAGTCCCCTGCCTGTTTCTCCTATGTACTGCTTTGTACAACCTTTGCATGGTATGCTGTACACTACGCTGTTATTATTAACAAGTCCGGTCTCTTTAGTCCTCGTTAGCTCACCAATTTTCTCTCCCGCTAATGTTGCTATTTTTAATCCTGTTCTAGACGTCCAATAAGGACGATTTCATTCACTACCTTTTAGCCCACAGCATGAGAGTCAAATCTGGTGTGATTATTGTTTTTTACTTAAGAGCATTCAGAATTTGCAACAACAACTTCCTAGAGCAAGAAATACGATATATCATATCAACTTTCAAAAAGCTGGGTTATCCTGAAGGGCTTCTTGTTAGGCTTAAGAATAAGGCAAAGAAAATAACAACTGAAAACAAAGAGAATAAAGATCCCTGTACAACCAGAGAAAGAGAGAGGTATATATGTGTATCAAATTCGGACAAGGCTTCCATAATTAATAAATATTTGTCTAGAACAGGATTAAAAATAGCAACATTAGCGGGAGAGAAAATTGGTGAGCTAACGAGGACTAAAGAGACCGGACTTGTTAATAATAACAGCGTAGTGTACAGCATACCATGCAAAGGTTGTACAAAGCAGTACATAGGAGAAACAGGCAGGGGACTTAAAACAAGAATAGCAGAGCATAGGAAAGATGTTTTAAAACACAACACATCAAACTCCCTTGTATTGCACATAGAAAAATGTAAACACCTACCAAAATGGGAAGAGGCTAAAGAAATTAAAGTTGGATTGAAGAAAAGAATGAGATAAGCTATAGAGGCAGCCCTCATAACAACTAGGGAAGTCATTAACCACAGAGAAGGTTTTATCAGGTGGGTGGGTAATTCCGCCAGATTGACCCTCAGGTCAGGTACAAGGAAAATCCCCAGTAAAGGCTCGTCATGTAGGCGGATAATGCCACTGACTAGGAAAATAAAATTAGGTGAGGTACACGCCAGGATGGCAATACTCTGTACGAATGTCAAATGAGAAAATTTTGTATGTTGTTATAAATAGTGTGTTTTCACTCATGTAAATCAGTCTCTCTGAGGATGGCTATTCAGCCGAAACGATAGAGATTAAAAGAATCCTAACTCCTCCCTGGGTTTTTATCCCCCTTCCTAAACCCAACTACTCTGGGATATATTTCATCTGGTCTTGGTGTCTTGAACTTTCTTAGCCTATCTATCACCTGTTCCACTATCTCCTTAATTATGGTAATATCTTTCAGCTTCTCATTCTCTTCTGCTCTAAAAATCTCACTATCCAGCATTTCCTGCATGTTTTCCTGGGTGAAGACAGTTAAAAAATACTTCTTCAGAATTTTACTAATCTGCTCCCCAGAACTAACCAGCAACCTCAATCCTCACCAAACTTGTAGAACAATCAAGCACTTTCATTCATTTATGATACAAAATTCATTTCTTGGATTGGAATTTAGACTATCAGTTGTCAACTGGTTTTAAAGTGAACCCTAACTTTCATTATGAAATCAGAAGCATCTGAGATCACTGTAGCACAATGGTGATAAGGCAGCATAGTGAAAACTGTGATGACAAAATGATTATGCTTATGAAGTGGTTAGTCTAGAAATAGTTCTGATATAAATTATAAAACTTGTGGCATGCAGTAAAGCAGAATTTATAGAGCAAGGGTGTCAGTTCTTTCCTTCCAAGCACAAAGTTTGTCTCTCATCAGTGGTATTACACATTACCAACAAATAGAAACAAAAGTGTTCAAAATTGTTATTTTTGACTCAAATCACTCCAATATGCCATTCAAAAATGGTGAAAAAAAAATTGAAAGAATGTACAGATTTATAAATGCTTATCAAAGCTTTAATTATGCTTCATTCTGTCTCTCAAATCTCTAATATTAGAGTTACTAGTTTTAAAAGATTGGACTCCCAACTTTTTTTTACAAGGCCCATGGATCTCATTTGGAGGAAAGTAGAGACAAGGATTTAATATGGTATACATTCACATTTGGAATCATTCCATCACATCTCAACCTCCAGGCTAGATATACAGATGATGGTATAACTATTAATCATATGACCTTAATCATGTAAGATTAAAATGGAAATTAAAAAAAGCTCTTCCCTGGCAGGCAGTGAGGTTAAAAAAGCTTTTCTCTGGCAGGTGGTGAGCTACAGCTACCTGGCTGCACCTCAAGGCCATAGCCACTTCAAAGATGTGGTGTATGGGTCTGGTGCAGCAGCCAAGCCTCCTTCCTCTGACCACAGCTTCTCTGCCAGATCTCCAACTCTTGGCCAGACACTTTCACTGGAAACTCAGAAATCTGGTCATACAGCAGCTCCTGGCCATGCCTCAGACCATACTCACCTCAGCACTACACCACCTGTTATTACTGCCTTCGAGTCCTCAAAATTATCTCACATTTCCCCTTCCTCATTAGTCCATTCCTCATCATTCTCTGCACCATCACCTTTTTTCTCCTCATCCTTCTCACCTTCTGCTCACTCATCATCTCTCCCACAACCATCACTCCCTCCTGCCTCTCCATTTACTCATCCTGAAGCCATATTTGCCATGCACCAAACTTCTGCCACAGTTCACCCTGCTGATCCCAGCCAATTTATCATCAAGGACTCCACTTTCCAGGTTAGTAGGTATTTGTGATTTTTTTTCTCTCTCTCTCTCTCTCTCTCTCTCTCTCTCTCTCTCTCTCTCTCTCTCTCTCTCTCTCTCTCTCTCTCTCTCTCTCTCTCTCTCTCTCTCTCTCTCTCTCTCTCTCTCTCTCTCTCTCTCTCTCTCTCTCTCTCTCTCTCTCTCTCTCTCATTAAAAATGGTAATTTAGATTTGGGTCAATCTGTGAAAATACAAATAAGAAACAAATGCAAACACACACAAATGTACAAATTTGATTTTGGCTACCTTCTGTTCATTCATCTCCCTTTCCCCTTGTTTCTCCACCTTTTTATTTTTTGTTTGAGAGAGAGAGAGAGAGAGAGAGAGAGAGAGAGAGAGAGAGAGAGAGAGAGAGAGAGAGAGAGAGAGAGAGAGAGAGAGAGAGAGAGAGAGAGAGAGAGAGAAAATTGCCTCAGACAAGGGTATTTCCACTTGTATAGTCTTAAAACAGGCCATAGCCATTTTCTTCCATGTCCTGTCCTTTTCCTTATTTGCTTCTACACAACTGCCATTATACCGTTCATGTTTCCCAATTTTCATTTTATAACCGTACAAACTGTTGCATCCCCTCTCTATACTTGCTCAAAAATATCTCATATTTTTCTTGCACTACTTTACCTTCAAATTGCTCTTTCCATTTAATTTTTCAATAAAACTTACTAAGCTCTGCAAAGTTTGCCTTAGCATAGTTCTGTCTCCAATTCTGTATTGTTCTTTCCTGTGCAACACTGTTTTCTCCTGTAGTACTATCTCTATTGTCACATGATCACTTCTTCCCATTGAACTCAGACAATGTATACTTGGTCTACTTTCTGGGGTTTTCATAAACACTAAATCCAGCTGTGATGGTTCTTCTCTTCTACATCTTATAGGCTCATTCACCCACTGTCTCGTTGTATTCACCATCATGGTTTGCATAAGTTCTTCACTCCATGACCCAACATTTTCTGTTACTTCCATCTCCTCCCAGTTAATTCTTTTAGTGTTGAAGTCACCTACTAAGAGTACTTTGTTACCTTTCCTTATCATTTCCTCCATACTATTTTTTTGTTTCTAGTTGCATACTTTTGAATTTATTAGTCTACCATGCATTAGTTTTTGGTGGTATGTATTTCACAATGATTTTCCTTTTTTCACATCTTTTGATCTTAATCACAACACTCATTGTTTCTACCATTCCATCACCATATTCCACTTCCTCAACAACAATATCCTTTTTTTTACCAATATCATCACTTCTCTTCCCTTTCCTTTTCTGTCCCTCTTCCATGTACTGTATCCTTCCTTTGCAAATCCCAACTTTATTTCCTCTTCTAGTTTGGTTCCTGTTAAACATACCACATCTGGTTTATTGTTCTTTAAATAGTCTTCAAGTTCCAGTAGGCTGGACACCAAACCATCTACATTAGTATACATAATCTTTAAACTTCTGTTTGGTGGTCTTGTGTGGCATCTTTGTGCCACCATTTCCTCACTTTCATGTCCACAACTTTTCTGTGTTCTCTATTCATTTTTTGACTTTTAGTTTACTTCTCCATTCTTCGTTCATGTCTCTTTTTATCCATATTTCCTTCAATCCTTTTGCTTTTGCCAATTTTCCTGTTCTTTGCAAGACATGTTCTGCTGCTGTTTGTGACATGATTCTTGTTTTACATTGGCTTTGTTCTATTTTTGTCATACTTTCCGATCCTGTAAACCTCTTCAATTTGTTCGACTCTCCCCTCTCCTTCATCTGCCACTTCTGCTATAATTTCCTTAGTTCTTTTCACTTCTTTCTCTCTAGCTGTTTTCATGGGTAGGTTCTTTTCCTTGACCCCAAATACCACCATACACATCTTTCTCTGTACTGTGTCTCTCACAAGATTACTTTTTTCCTTTATTATTCTAATCACTTGCTTTTCCATATCCTTGTTGTTTCTGTTGCTGTTGCCTTGTTATGTCCTCCATGTCCACCTTTTGCTGTTCTCTCTCTTTCCAACCTTTGACTTCCTCTGTAACTAACTCTCACTCCTCCAACCCTAACCTCTCTTGCAAAGTTTTCTTTAATTCTTCATTCTCTTTCTTGAGTTTCTTAATCTCTTCACAGTATTTCTTATTTAAGTCCACTATTTTTGTCACCTCTTCTCAGTTCTTTGTTTTATTTTTCCCTTTCCATCTCTATTATATCACTGGATATCTTTTTTACATTGTCACCACCCACTTCTGTTTCTTCCTTCCATGCCTTTATCATCGCTGTTAAGCTTCTTGTATTTTCACATTTTCTTCTTTAGTTATCCACATTCATGTATTTGTATGAGCTACATTGAGATCCTCTTCCTTGAAGCCCTCAAAAATACTTGTATGTGTGTGTGTGTTAACCTAGTTGATTATACTTATCTAGTTGTGACATACAGAAAAATACTGTTCCATCATTACAGTGCGTGTGTCAAGGCTGAAGGAAGGACTTGGATAGTGAATGTAATAGTGTGGGTGATTGGGCCACTCAGGAAAAATTATACGATCAATCATACAAAAGTGTGATGCATGCTTCAAGTGCCAATGAAGAGCATTATGATGACAAGGATATATATATATATATATATATATATATATATATATATATATATATATATATATATATATATATATATATATATATATATATATATATATATATATATACACACACATTGTATAGGTCTTCTTGATAGCTTGTTTTGCAGGGAAACTCCAGTTTCCTTCAACTTTATTCTTTCGTCAGTTGCTGTTTTGCCTATTTCTGCAGGCACCTTCAAGCTAAAAAAAACAATAAAATACTATGTAAAAATTGTATAAAATTCACATCATATGGCACTACACACAAAAAACAAAACACTACAAGCACCAACATTATAAACTGGATTGACAGAAAACAATAAGTATCCATACACATCTTGCCTGTATGGCAATGAGAGAGGGACTGAAATAGTTGGATTCCTAACACTATGATAATGGTATTGGAACGGGCCTCCGAAACATTATCTTACAATATGTGATTGATTTGATGTTAAGTTATTATTCAGTACTGGATTTACGTGTTTAATATATATTGTCTCTAATAATTTTGTATCCATATTGGACTCTGTCTTGTGTAGTATTCTGAAATCTTTGTCATAAAAAGGGATAATCATGTTCATGTGAATGGGAACTTATTGCTGAAAATGATGGAACAGCTGGTTGATTATTAGTTCAAGGAGAAATACCTTTATGTTCAGCAATTCTATGTGCAAGGTTATGTTTAGTCTCATAAAGTTTGGTGGCATCCCTACTTCCTTGATGCCATTTTTCTATTGTTCTATGCCAATAGAATGGAATACATCTACAACAAATAAGAGATAGCATATATCAGCGTTCCCTCACATATTCATGGTTTTGCATATTTGCGGAGTTTTCCCTAACCTAACCTAACTAATGGGGAGTTTTCAGAGTTGCCAGGTGTCACCACCAGCTCAGTCTTTCAGCCCAAAGAGCCCAAATTATTCTTTCAGTTATAAATTACAGTAACCCAAGATATAACGAACACATAGGGGGGGAGAGTGGGTCACTTGAGATGAAAATTTGCTATATATGTGTATAGAGAGAGAGAGAGAGAGAGAGAGAGAGAGAGAGAGAGAGAGAGAGAGAGAGAGAGAGAGAGAGAGAGAGAGAGAGAGAGAGAGAGACAGCAGACAGCAGCCTTAAATAGGTTGTTATACCTGAAATTTGGTAAATAGAAGTTCATTATATCAAGGGTTTATTGTACATATCAACTTATTCCCCTTTTATTTTATAGTGCACTGTATTTTTTAATTAAAATATCATGTACTATACATATAATAACTGTTTTTTATTGTCTTAAAGTGAATTGCTTAGTAAATGTGAGATGCATAGTTTAAGGTTTAAACTATAAATATAGGTAGTTCTGATCCTTTTAAGGATGGTTTCCCATATTCACAGATTTTAACTATTTGCAGGAGGCTCTGGAATGTAACTCCCACAGATGGCAGGGAAACACTGCATATCTTCCCTCCCACAACAGCGATGCACTTAATGAATTGGGCCAAGATAATTAGTGAAAGCTTTCTGTGTTAAAGAGATGCAGCTAGTGAGCCAATATATATATTAATATATATTAATCCTTTATGTCATAAAACTTCTCTGAAAAAATCTAGTGAATAATTTTTCCTCAATCACTGCACTGTCCTTGATCTAAATTACATATTAAAACTACACATGATAGTGTAATGATCAGTATGCTTGGCTCACAAACCACATATATATATATGCTTGGCTTTGTCTCCAAACTCTCCCCCATAGAGAGATTGTATTAACCTGCAGAAATAAAGCTATCATTCAGGGAAACTGGTTTGTTTGCCAAACAAACATTACATTGCTGAATATTCTGTGGCACCAAATGCTTTGTCAGGAATTGTGGCAATGATATTTCAATCCTTGTCTTTGCATCCTACAATTTGTATGCTGAACATAAACCTTATCAACAAGTTTCTTGAGCTTCATATACTTTTATATATATTACACAAAGTCCATGACAACTGAAAAAAAAAACTATGCAAATAATGCAATGTAGCAGTAGCATCAAGGTAACACCAGTCTGCTACTAGTACTGCTGCCATCCACCTTCTGACCTGCTCAGATGAAGCAGAAGCGTTGTCCTCTTCAAAAGAATCCTCACCCACCACACCAGACCGCTCATTGCTGCGGTAGTGTTCGGAGTAGAAGTTGGGGTAGTGGAGAGGAGGAATGACACTGCCCTCACTCTGTGTTGAAAATATATGCTGCCATAAGATGGAGAAAATACTGAATCTGATACTGAAAGAAATAAAGAACAAAATTGTTTATAAAAATTTTATCATAATTGTTTATAATATCAAGCAAATCTACAGAACATAGGACAACTCTACAACAAACAGGCTCCAGGCTCCAGGCTGGCAAGCTTGAATAGTCTACACATCATATAAACTTTTGACTGAATAAATATTCAGATGGATCCATGCTATTTTACAGTATTTAAGCTTTTAACAATGATACAAGTTCCCCATGAAAGGAACAACAAACTAAAGTCAAGTATGCGATCTCCTTCACTTTGTGTGCCTTCTTGTTGCAGTAAAATAATGCTCAACTTCATTTATCCAATTTTCATGGTCTAAACAAAACCTTTCTTATCAAAGATAATATAAGTTGTGGGATTTAGTTCACAATCAAATCAACATTTCTCTATTTTACCTACATCTGACATCTCTATTCATATGAATTTTTCTACAGCTACCCACCCACCAAGAGAAGAGTGCTGTGGAGATCTCCATCACCCACAATAAGTCCCTGAAATGCCTAAATAAACTTGGGATTCATGTCAAATAAAAACAAAACTCACTGGGACATAGTACACATTTGCAAGAGTCCAAGGCAAGACTATCCCACCATCTGTGTACCATGGAATGCTCCCAACAACTGGAGTTACCCACAACTGAGCTGCACTTGGTGCCAATAACCACTCATTCTCAGATACCCAACTCCTAAGCAAATCAATGCTTCATCTGATTACCACTAGGACAATACTTAGTAAAAATTAACAAAGGTGGGGAGTTCCTCAGTCTATTACCATTACTGGGTAGGATACAGATGGAGAAATAGTACAAAAGACAGTTCAGTATTTGGTACAGTAGAGAACACTAACCCTCACCTATAGAAAGAGATCAGCCATCAATACTTTCAAAGGAATAATTTCATCACTGTAATATGGTTCTTTTTCAGGTCCCTTCAATAAACCTTACATGTCACTAGGTCATGGACCATGCTTCTATGAAAAGGCACAGATCAATGCCTCTTATGAAAGAGCACAGAGTTGATCAGGAATGAAAAAAGAAAAACTTAACTGACTTTGGAATCAAATATCTAAACTACATCTCTGTAAAAAAGATAGGGAGACTGAAAGAAATTTAATTGGAAAACATTCTATACAACATGGACAACCAAGGTCATGTGACCTTCTTAACATAATTCCTCCTATCAAATCACAATCTAAAAGCTTAAACACCTGATACGTTGAGCCTCCTACACACATTATGAACAGATGGTTCCCAGCCTTTTTTAGGAGATTAGTACAATGCCATGTTAACCTTCACATTATCATCCAAACATCAATTTAAAAAGCTAAATACTTATCAAGTGAATTTACACATGCTTCAACACTCAAATGCAGAATCCTGCACACAAACTTGACATGCCTTTGACAACTTTTAACTTTTTTATTGTCATATAAGAGAAATAATAAATCACCACCTCATTTCCTTCCCTCTCATGTTGCTTAGTGTTTTGAGGACATGCTGCCATACATACATAGCACAACACAAGTACAAAAATTAAGAGTGAAACATTGTGAAAACAAGGAATAAATATGTTTCATGTGACAGCATAGGAAGTGAAGCACAAGAAGTACAAGTGGCTAGGTGTACAGGCCACACACCTACCTGGCTTGGTCTCAGGTTCAACACCCGGGCTTGGCGGGGCACGGCGGCCATGCCTGCTGCTAATGGCCTGGCCTGTACCTGGTTGATTCGGGCTTCATCCTCAGCCATCAAAAGCTTGTTGTTGATAATTCTGTGCCATCACCAGGAAATGGAATAGAAGGGAAGGGGAGGTGAAGAGAAAAAAGACAGTGGGTAAGGATATAAGAACTTCTGAAAATATACAATAAAGAGAGAATGGAAAAAGGAAGATGAAAATGAAATTTAGGATATTACAAAGAGGTTGGTGGGTTCCCCTTGTTACTAATACTGTACATACTGTATATGGATGAATAAAGCTACAAAATATCTTTTATCTTGCCTCCTTAAAAAAAAGTCAATACTGACCTTCATTAGTATCCTTAAAAATTTCATCAGATACAAAACAAAACTGCTGTTATAGTGACTTTAAACACTCCATATCATGTCAGCCCCTGCAGGCTCCACACTGAATAAAAGGGTCACACCTGTCAGTACAGCAGTCATGTGAACCTTTATGACTTGTCTCACAGTACTTGCACACAACCAAAATATATAAATGACCACATATTTTACACTTCCCTCAGCTTGTTAAGTGTGGTTCAACAGCCCCCACAACAAATGATCTGTCTCATTGTAGCAACAGCATGTCTTTATCAACTGCACACACACACACACACACACACACACACACACACACACACACACACACACACTAGCTCTAATTTTGTATATCATTTTATGTAAATTATATGCTAAATGACCAAAGAAAATATATGTCTGTAAATGATGCTACAGTCTTTTTGAGCTCCTTATATACCAAAACACTAAAACACATGGAAAATACACTTTATGGTGAAACAGAATAACATTACCAAAAACATGTATTTTTAGTGTTTTTGATCATGTTACCAATAAAAACGCTTAAATGACATTAGCAAAAAAATGTCCTTTAAGTGTTTTTGAGCGTGATATGCAACAAAGCACTAAAAAGCACAAAAATCACATAACTTGGGAATAAAACCAACTTTTACGAAGAACTTGCCTTTAAGTGTTTTTTTAAACTCCTTACATACCAAAACGCTAAAATGCATGTAAAACACCCTTTATGGAGAAACAGAATAACTACCAAAAATATGTATTTTGAGTGTTTTTGATCATGTTTCTTATAAAAACGCTTAAATACATGTAAAGAACCCTATGTTTGTATAAGAAAAGGACATTAAGAAAATCGTGTATCATGAGTGTTTTTAAGTTCCTTAAGTACCAAAAAGCTAAAACACACAAATAACACTTTATAGAGAGAAAAAAAAAATGTTATTCATCTCCATATGTACCAAAATTCTGGAAAAATTCAGGGAAATTTTGTAAAAAAAAATCATTATAAAAAATATAATTTTAGCTTTTTTTCCGGAGTTATGTACCAAACCCTGAAATGCATGCAAAGCCACCTATATGGAGAAATTACTCGACTTTACCAGAAACCTGTCTTTTGAGTGTTTTTTTCAGCAATTTCAACAATATTACTGAAAACGTGTCTTTTCAGTGATTTATGTAGAAAAACGCTAAAACGGATGCAAACCAACCAATATGAAGAAATAGAATAACATTACCAAAAAGATGTATTTTGATGTGTTTTGAGCTTGTCACCTACAAAAAAATGCGAAAATGGATGAAACGTTGGGCTCCTCCGATCACAATCTCATATCTTTATCTTGCCCTATCACTCCAATCCCTCCTCAGGATCCCCCTAAGCGAAGGTGCCTCTGGCGTTTTGCCTCTGCTAGTTGGGGGGACCTGAGGAGGTATTTTGCTAATTTTCCTTGGAATGACTACTGCTTCCGTGTCAGAGACCCGTCTTTGTGTGCTGAGCGCATAACAGAGGTGATAGTGTCTGGCATGGAGGCGTACATTCCTCACTCTTTTTCTCGTCCTAAACCTTCTAAACCTTGGTTTAACACAGCTTGTTCTCGTGCTATACATGATAGAGAGGTGGCCCACAAAAGGTACTTAAGCCTTCCATCACCAGAATCTCGTGCACTTTATATTTCTGCCCGGAACCATGCCAAGTCTGTTCTCCAACTAGCCAAAAACTCCTTCATTAACAGAAAATGTCAAAACCTTTCAAGATCTAACTCCCCTCGTGATTTCTGGCATCTAGCCAAAAATATCTCCAATAACTTTGCTTCTTCTTCTTTCCCTCCTCTACTTCAACCAGATGGCACCACTGCTATCACATCTATTTCTAAAGCTGAACTCTTTGCTCAAACCTTTGCTAAAAACCCTACCTTGGATGATTCTGGGCTTGTTCCTCCCTCTCCTCCACCCTCTGACTACTTCATGCCACGTATTAAAATTCTTCGCAATGATGTTTTCCATGCCCTCGCTGGCCTAAACCCTCGGTAGGCTTATGGACCTGATGGGGTCCCTCCTATTGTTCTCCGAAACTGTGCCTCCGTGCTTGCACCTTGCCCAGTCAAACTCTTTCAGCTCTGTCTGTCAACATCTACCTTTCCTTCTTGCTGGAAGTTTGCCTACATTCAACCTGTTCCTAAAAAGGGTGACCGCTCTAATCCCTCAAACTACCGTCCTATTGCTTTAATTTCCTGCTTATCTAAAGTTTTTGAATCTATCCTCAACAGGAAGATTCTTAAACATCTATCACTTCACAACCTTCTATCTGATCGCCAGTATGGGTTCCGTCAAGGCCGCTCTACTGGTGATCTTCTGGCTTTCCTTACTGAGTCTTGGTCATCCTCTTTTAGAGACTTTGGTGAAACTTTTGCTGTTGCCTTGGACATATCAAAAGCCTTTGATAGAGTCTGGCACAAAGCTTTGATTTCCAAACTACTCTCCTACGGTTTCTATCCTTCTCTCTGTAACTTCATCTCAAGTTTCCTTTCTGACCGTTCTATTGCTGCTGTGGTAGACGGTCACTGTTCTTCTCCTAAATCTATTAACAGTGGTGTTCCTCAGGGTTCTGTCCTGTCACCCAATCTCTTCTTATTATTCATTAATGATCTTCTAAACCAAACTTCTTGTCCTATCCACTCCTACGCTGATGATACCACCCTGCACTTTTCCACGTCTTTTCATAGACGTCCAACCCTTCAGGAGGTAAACATATCACGCAGGGAAGCCATAGAACGCCTGACTTCTGATCTTTCTTAAATTTCTGATTGGGGCAGAGCAAACTTGGTATTGTTCAATGCCTCAAAAACTCAATTCCTCCATCTATCAACTCGACACAACCTTCCAGACAACTATCCCCTCTTCTTCAATGACACTCAACTGTCCCCCTCTTCTACACTGAACATCCTTGGTCTGTCCTTTACTTATAATCTGAACTGGAAACTTCACATCTCATCTCTAGCTAAAACAGCTTCTATGAAGTTAGGTGTTCTGAGACGTCTTCGCCAGTTTTTCTCACCCCCCCAGCTGCTAACTCTGTACAAGGGCCTTATCCGTCTATGTATGGAGTATGCTTCACATGTCTGGGGGGGTTCCACTCATACTGCTCTTCTAGACAGGGTGGAATCAAAAGCTTTTCGTCTCATCAACTCTTCTCCTCTAACTGACTGTCTTCAGCCCCTCTCTCACCGCCGCAATGTTGCATATCTAGCTGTCTTCTACCGCTACTTTCATGCCAACTGCTCTTCTGATCTTGCTAACTGCATGCCTCCCCTCCTTCCGCGGCCTCGCTGCACAAGACTTTCTTCTTTCTCTCACCCCTATTCTGTCCACCTCTCTAACGCAAGAGTTAAGCAGTATTCTCTATCATTCATCCCTTTCTCTGGTAAACTCTGGAACTCCCTGCCTGCTTCTGTATTTCCACCTTCCTATGACTTGAATTCCTTCAAGAGGGAGGTTTAAAGACACTTATCCACCAATTCTTGACCACTGCTTTGACCCTTTTATGGGACTGGCATTTCAGTGGGCATTTTTTTTTATTAGATTTTTGTTGCCCTTGGCCAGTATCCTTCCTACATAAAAAAAAAAAAAAATATTAGGAAAGAAAAGGACATTACGAGAAACGTGTATAATGAGTGTTTAATAGTTTCACAAGAACCACAAGGCAAAAAACTCAAAAACTCGTGTACATAAAGAAGTTTCTTACATACCAAAATGCTGAATCTCATGAATAACACTTTTAATTAAGAAACAGAACAATCTTACTAAATGCCTGTATTTTGAGTGTTTTTCACATTCTTAGTTACCAAAACCCCAAATTCCATGCGAAACTAGCTTTATGTGGGAAAAAAATAATATTACCAGAAAATGTCTTTCGAGTGTTTTTGAGCGTGTTAGGCAATAAACCACTAAAAAGCAGGGCAATCACATTACATGGGAATAAAACCAACTTTTACCAAGAACTTGCCTTTAGGTGTTTTTGAGCTCATTACATACCAAAACGCTAAAACGCATGCAAAACACCTTTTATGGAGAAACAGAATAACATTACCAAAAATATGTATTTTGAGTGTTTTTGATCATGTTATCTATAAAAACGCTTAAATACATGCAAAGAACCTTATGTTTAGGAAACGAAAGGACATTACGAGAAATATGTATTATGAGTGTTTTTTTAGTTCCTTAAGTACCAAAAAGCTAAAACCCATAAATAACACTCATTATTCAGAAAAATAAATAAATAAAAATAAAAAAAAAAATAGGATTTTTTTTTTTTTTTTGTTATTCATCTTCAAAGGAACCGAGATGCCAAAATTCTGGGAAAATTCCGAAAAGAATAAAAGAAAATTATCAAAAAAGTTAATTTTAGCTTTATTTTCGGACTGTTATATACCAAATCCTAAAGTGCATGCAAAGCCTCCTATATGAGGAAATTAAACGACCTTAAAAGAAATCGGTCTTTTGAGTGTTTTTCAGAATGTTAGGCACCAAAACGATAAATAAATAAGGAACTCACTCTATATGGGAATCCAAACAAAACTACTGAAAACGTGTCTTCTCAGTGTTTTACGTAGAAAAACGCTAAAACGGATGCAAACCAACCAATTAAAAAAAAAAAAAAGAAAAACATTACCAAAAAGGTATATTTTGAGTGTTTTTGAGCTTGTTACCTACAAAAAACGCGAAAATTGATGCAAAGCACTCTATATTATGAAATAAAAGGACATTGCAAGAAAAATGTATAATGAGTGTTTTATAGTTCAAAAGAACCAAAAGGCAAAAAAACGCAAAAACTTGTGGATATCGAGAAGTTTCCTAGATACCAAAATGCTGAAACTCTTGAATAACTTTCCTAATTGAGAAACAGAACAACCTTACTAAATGCGTGTATTTTGAGAGCTTTTCACATTCTTAGTTACCAAAACCTGAAATTGCATGCAAAACCAGCTTTATGTGAGAAAAAAATGACATTACCAGAAAAAAGTCTTTTGAGTGTTTTTGAGCCTGATAGGCAATAAAGCACTAAAAAGAAGGGCAATCACATTACATTTGAATTAAACCAATTTTTAATAAGAACTTGCCTTTCAGTCTTTTTGAGCTCCTTATATACCAAAACACTAAAACGCATGCAAAATACACTTTATGGTGAAACAGAATAAAATTACCAAAAACATGTATTTTGAGTATTTTTGATCATGTTATCTATAAAAACGCTTAAATACATGCAAAGAACCTTATGTTTGGGAAACAAAAGGACATTACGAGAAACGTATATTATGAGTGTTTTTAAGTTTAAGTACCAAAAACCTAAAACCCACTCTTTATTTAGAAAAAAAATAAATAAATAAAAAAATAAAAAAAATAGGATTTTTTATTTTTTGTTATTCATCTTCATAGGTACCGAAATGCGAAAATTCTGGGAAAATTCAAGGCAATTATATGATAAGAGAATATTATCAAAAAAGTTGATTTTGAGGAGTTTTTTTTTCGGACTTATGTACCAAACCCTAAACTGCATGCAAAAGCCTCCTATATAAGGAAATTTAACGACCTTACCAGAAATCTGTCTTTTGAGTGTTTTTCAGCATGTAAAGCACCAAAATGATAAATAATAAGGAACTCACTTTATATGGGAATCCAAAATAAAATTACTGAAAACGTGTGTTCCCAGTGTTTTATGTAGAAAAACGCTAAAATGGATGCAAACCAACCAATATCAAGAAATAGAAAAAAACATTACCAAAAAGGTTCATTTTGAGTGTCAAAAAAAAAAAAAACTTTTATTTACCAAACTTTACCAAAAAGGTTTATTTTCAGTGTCAAAAAAAAAAAAAAACGCTAAAATTGATACAAAGCACTCTATACTGGGAAACAAAGGGACATTGCTAGAAAAGTGTATAATGAGTGTGTTATAGTTCAAAAGAACAACAAGGCAAAAAACGCAAAAACTCGTGTATATGGAGAAGTTTCCTAGATACCAAAATGCTGAAACTCATGAATAACACTCTTAATTGAGAAGCAGAACAACCTTACCAAATTCGTGTATTTTGAGTGTTTTTCATATTCTTAGTTACCAAAAACCCAAATTTCATGCAAAACCAGATTTATGTGGGAAAACATGACATTTCCAGAAAAATGTCTTTTGAGCGTTTTTGAGCGTGATAGGCAATAAAGAACTAAAAAGTAGGGCAATCACTTTTCATTGGAATAAAACCAATTTTTACCAAGAACTTGCCTTTTAAATGTTTTTGAGCTCCTTATATACCCAACCGCTAAAACGCATGCAAAACAAACTTAATGGAGAAACAGAATAACATTACCAAAAACAAGTAATTTGGGTGATTTTTATCATGTTATCTATAAAAACGCTTAATACATGCAAAGAACACTATGTTTGGGAAACAAAAGGACATTACAAG
The DNA here is from genome assembly GCF_035594125.1 of Scylla paramamosain. Classification (NCBI taxonomy): domain Eukaryota; kingdom Metazoa; phylum Arthropoda; class Malacostraca; order Decapoda; family Portunidae; genus Scylla; species Scylla paramamosain. The sequence goes on from NC_087191.1 coordinate 2,255,508, forward strand.
AAACGTGTATTATGAGTGTTTTTTTTTAAGTTCCTTAAGTATCAAAAAGCTAAAACCCACAAATAACACTCTTTATTTAGAAAATAAAAACAAAAAATAGGAATTTTTTTTTTCATCTTCATAGGTACCGAGATGCCAAAATTCTGGGAAAATTCAGGAAAATTATATGAACAAAAGAATATTATCAAAAAAGTTAATTTTAGCTTTTTTTTCGGACTGTTATGTACCAAACCCTAAAGTGCATGCAAAGCCTCCTATATGAAGAAATTAAACGACCTTACCAGAAATCTGTCCTTTGAGTGTTTTTCAGCATGTTAGGCACCAAAACGATAAATAATAAGGAACTCACTCTATATGGGAATCGAAAACAAAATTACTGAAAATGTATCTTCTCAGTGTTTTGCGTAGAAAAACGCAAAAACTCGGGTATATAAAGAAGTTTTTTTAGATACCAAAATGCAGAAACTCATGAATAACAATCTTAATTGAGAAACAGAACAACCTTAGGAAATGCCTGTATTTTGAGTGTTTTTTGTATTCCTAGTTAGCAATACCCAAAATAGCATAAGAAACTAGCTTTATGAGGGAAAAAAAATGACATTATCAAAAGTGTCTTTTAATTGTTTTTGAGCGTGTTAGGCAATGAAGTACTAAAAAGCAGGGCAATCACATTATATGGGAATAAAACCAACTTTTACCAAGAATTTGCCAATATGTGTTTTTGAGCTCCATACATACCAAACCAATAAAACGCATGGAAAACATACTTTATGGAGTAACAGAATAACATTACCAAAAACATGTATTTTGAGTGTTTTTGATAATGTTATCTATAAAAACGCTTAAATACATGCAAAGAACCTTATGTTTGGGAAACGTAAGGACATTACGAGAAATGTGTATTATGAGTGTTTTTAAGTTCCTTAACTACCAAAAAGCTAAAACCCACAAATAACACTCGTTATTTAGAAAAAAAATAAAAAAATAAAAAAAATAAATAAAATGATTTTTTTTTTTTTTTTTTGTTATTCACCTGCATATGTACCGAGATGCCAAAATTCTGGGAAAAATTAGATAATTATGATAAGAAATTTATATCAAAAAGTTGATATTAGCTTTTTTTCGGACTGTTATGTACCAAACACTAAAGTGCATGCAAAGCCTCTCATATGAGGAAATTATACGACCTTACCAGAAATCTGTGTTTTGAGTGTTTTTCAGCATGTTAGGCACCAAAACGATAAATAATAAAGAACTCACTCTATATGGCAAACCAAAACAAAATTACTGAAAACGTGTCTTCTCAGTGTTTTACGTAGAAAAACGCTAAAACGGATGGAAACCAACCAATATCAAGAAGTAGAAAAACATTACCAAAAATGTATATTTTGAGTGTTTTTGAGCTTGTTACCTATAAAAAAACGCGAAAATTGATACAAAGCACTCTATATTGGGAAATAAAGGGACATTGCGAGGAAAGTGTATAATGAATGTTTTATAGTTCAAAAGAACCACAAGCCAAAAAACGCAAAAACTCGTGTATATGGAGAAGTTTCCTAGATACCAAAATGCTGAAACTCATGAATAACACTCTTAATTGAGAAACAAAACAACTTTACTAAATGCGTGTATTTTGAGTGCTTTTCACATTCTTAGTTACCAAAATCCCAAATTGCATGTGAAACCAGCTTTATGTGGGAAAAAAAATGACATTACCAGAAAAGTGCCTTTTGAGTGTTTTTGAGCGTGATAGGCAATAAAGCACTAAAAAGCAGGGGAATCACTTTACATGGAAATAAAATCAATTTTTACCAAGAACTTGCCTTTAAGTGTTTTGAGCTCCTTATATACCAAAACGCTAAAACGCATGCAAAACACACTTTATGGAGAAAGAAAATAACATTACCAAAAACATATATTTTGAGTGTTTTTGATCATGTTACCAATAAAAACGCTTAAATACATGCAAAGAACCCTATTTTTGGGAAACTAAAGACATTACGAGAAACGTGTATTATCAGTGTTATTAAGATCTTTACCAAAAAGCTAAAAGCCACAAATAACACTCTTTATTGAGAAAAAAAACAATAAATAAATAAAGAATACGATATTTTTTTTCTTTCTTTTTCATCTTCACAGGTACCGAGATGCCAAAATTTGGGCAAAATTCAGGAAATTATGAGTCACTTATCAAAAAAGTTAATTTTAGCTTTTTTTTTTTCGTACTCTTATGTACCAAACCCTAAAGTGCATGCAAAGCCACCTATATGGGAAAATTAAACGTCTTTGCCAGAAAACTGTCATATGAGTGTTTTTCAGCTTGTTAGGCACCCTAACGGTAAATAACATGCAAGTCTCTCTATATGGGAATCTAAAACAAAATTACTGAAAAAGTGTCTTTTCGGTGTTTTACGTAGAAAAACGCTAAAACGGATGCAAACCAATCAATAAGAAGAAATAGAATAACTATCAAAAAGTTACATTTTGAGTGTTTTTGAGCTTGTTACCTACAAAAAACGCGAAAATGGATGCAAAACACTCCCTATTGGGAAAGAAAAAGACATTACGAGAAACGTGTATACTGAGTGTCTTATTATTTTTGAGCAAAAGAACTTGTGGTTCACAAGAACCACAAGGCAAAAAATGCAAAAATTCGTGTATATAAAGAAGTTTCTTAGATACCAAAATGATGAAACTCATGAATACAATATTAATTGAGAAACAGAACAACCTTACCAAATGCGTATATTTTGAGTGTTTTTCACATTCTTAGCAAAACCCCAAATAGCACGCGAAACTATGTTGGAAAAAAAATGACATTACTAGAAGTGTCTTTTGAGTGTTTTTGAGCGTGTTAGGCAATAAATCACACACACAAAAAAAAAAAACAGGGCAATCACATTACATGGGAATAAAATCAACTTTTACCAAGAACTTGCCTTGAAGTGTTTTTGACCTCCTTACAAACCAAAACGCTAAAACGCATGCAAAAAACTCCTTTATGGAGAAGCAGAATAACATTACTAAAAACATGTGTTTTAAGTGTTTTTAAGTGTTTTTAAGTGTTCCTTAAGTACCAAAACGTTAAAACCCAAAAATAACACTTTTTATAGAGAGAGAAAAAAAAAAAAGCTTTTATTTATATTGACTTTCATAGGTACCAAGATGCCAAAATTCTGCCAATATTCAGGGAATTTATGTGGAAAAAAGAACATTATCAAAAAAGTTAATTATAGCTCTTTTTTCGGATTTTTATGTACCAAACTCTAAAGTGCATGCCACCTATATAAGGAAGTTAAACAACTTTACCAGAAACCTGTCTTTCCAGTGTTTTTCATCATGTTAGGCACCAAAACAATAAATAATATGGAAGTCAGTCAATATGTGAATCCAAAACAAAATTACTGAAAACGTGTCTTTTCAGTGTTTTACGTAGAAAAACCCTAAAACGGATGCAAACCAACAAATATGAAGAAATAGAATAACATTACCAAAAAGTGTTTTTGAGCTTTTTACCTACAAAAAATGCGCAAATGGATGGAAAGCACTCTATATTGTATATATATACTCTATATAAAGCACAAAAAAGCAGGGCAATGACATTACATGGGAATAAAACCAACATTTACCAAGAACTTGTCTCTAAGTGTTTTTCAGCTCCTTACATACTAAAACGCTTAAATGCATGCAAAACACCCTTTATTGAGAAACAAAATAACATTACGAAAAACATGAATTTTCAGTGTTTTTGATCTCGTACGTATAAAAACGTTTAAATACATGCAAAGAACCCTATGTTTGGGAAACGAAAGGACATTACGAGAAACGTGTATTATGAGCGTTTTTAAGTTCCATGAGTACGAAAAGAGTGAAAACCCACAAATAACACTCTTTATAGAGAAAATAAATAAATTAATTAAAACGGATTTTTTTTTTTTTTTTGTTATTTATCTTCATAGGTACCGAGATGCCAAAATTCTGGCAAATTTCAGGGAAATTATGTGAAAAAATAATATTATGAAAAAAGTAAATTTTAGCTTTTTTTTTTCGGACTGTTATGTACCAACCCCTAAAGTGTATGCAAAGCCACCTACATGAGGAAATTAAACGACTTTACGAGATACCTGTCTTTTGAGTTTTTTTCAGCAAGTTAGGCACCAAAACGCTAAATAATATGGAAGTCACTCTTTATGGGAATCCAAAACAAAATTACTGAAAACGTGTATTTTTAGTGTTTTACTTAGAAAAAAACATTAAAATGGATGCAAACCAACTAATATGAAGAAATAGAATAATATTAGTAAAAAGTTATATTTTGAGTGTTTTTGAGCTTGTTACCTACAGAAAACGCGAAAATAGTTGCAAAGCACTCTATATTGGGAAAGAAAAGGACATTACGAGAAACGTGTATAATGAGTGTTTTATAGTTTCACAAGAACCACAAGGCAAAACACGCAAAAACTCGTGTATATGGAGATGTTTCTTAGATACCAAAATGCTGAAATTCATGAAGAACACTCTTAATTAAGAAACAGAACAACCTTACCAAATGGGTGTATTTTGAGTCTTTTTAACATTCTTACTTACCAAAACCCCAAATTGCATGCGAAACTAGCTTTGTGTGAAAAAAAAAAATTACGAAAAAACTGTCGAGTTTTTTTGAGCGTGTTAGGCAATAAAGCACTAAAAAGCAGGGCAATCACATTACATTGGAATAAAACCAACTTTTACCAATAACTTGCCTTTAAGTGTTTTTAAGCTCCTTACATAGAAAAACGCTAAAACGCATACAAAACAAGTATTTTGAGTCTTTTGTAAGATTGTCAAAATACATGCAAACACCCTGTTAGGTACCAAAGCACCAAAAACAGCCTATATGAGGAAACGAAAGGACATGACAAAAAACGTGTATTGAGTTTTTTTTTTTTTTTTTTTTTTTTAGCTTCTCAGGTACCAAAACGCAAAAATCGAGAAAGAAAAAAACATTACCAAAATCGTGTAATTTGAATTTTTTTTTCACATTGTCAGGTAGCAAAACACCATAATGCTTGCTCGCTATACGAGAAAATTAAACAACAATGTAAGAAATGTGTTTTTATGTTTTTCAGCGTGTTAGGCACGAAAACGCTAAATAGCATGGAAAGCACCTTATATAGAAATGCAAAATAATAAGCATGTCTTTTAAGTGTTTTAAACTTTTTGCGTTCCAAAACGCTAAAACACGTGCAACAAACACGAATAATCTTACCAAACAGAAAAAAAACCTTACCAAAAACGTGTATTTTGAGTCTTTTTGAGTCTGTTACGTACATCATCTTAAAAATGCATGTAAAGCACCCTGTATGAGGAAACAATAGGACATTACCAGAAACGTGCATTATCAGAGTTTTGAGTCTCTTAGGTACCAAACACTAAACCGCCTGAATGAAAATTAAACATATTCTATATCTCTTAATAGAGAAACAGAACATCACCAAAAACGTGTTTTTGAGTGTTTTTTTTTTTCCTTTTTATGTACCAAAACGTCAAAATACATACGAAGCATCCTATATGGGGAAATGGAAAGACGTTTGGAGAAACAAGTTTTATTTGTGTTTCTGAGTTTCCTAAGTAAGCTTCCTAAGTACCAAAACGCTAAAAAGAATGAATAGCACCCTATATAGAGAAAAAGAACAACATTACCTAAAATCTTTATTTTGAGCGTTTTTCACATTATGTAGCAAAACATCATAATGCATGCAGATCCCTATATGAAGAAGCAAAACGATATTACAGGAAACGTATCTTTTGAGTGTTTACTTGAGTGTTAGGAATCAAAATGCTAAAAAGCATTGAAAGCACCCTATTTGGCAATATAAAATAATATTACCAAGAAAGTATCTTTAGAGTGTTTTTCACCTTCTTACATCCGAAATCGCTGAAAAGCATGCAAAACAACCTTTACGGAGAAACAAATTAACATTACCAAAAACTTGTATTTTGATTGTTTTTGTGCTTGTTAAGTATAAAAGTGCCAAATTACACGCAAAGCATCCTACATGGAGAAAAGAAAGGACATTACGAGAAAAGTGTATTATGAGAGATTTTGAGCTTTTTAGGTACCCAGACTCAAAAACACATGATTAGAACTTTATATGGAAAAATAACTCAACCGAAAAGTTTAGCTTAAACTTTTTTTTTCATATTGTTAAGTACCAAAAGAGAAAATGCATTGGAAGCCCCATTTATCAGGAAACGAAACGACATTATCATCAACGTGTGTTTTGAGTGTTTTTCAACGTGTTAGACACCAAAACGCTGAAAAGCATGGAAAGCGCTCCATAAAGGAATACAAAATAAAATTAATAAAAACGTGTTTTAAAGGTTCTTATGTACAGAAACGCTAAAACTCAAGCAAAACACCCTTTATAGAGAAGCGAAATAAATATTTCGTTAATAAATTACATTCAGGACAGTTAGGGAATATCCCTTACAGAAGAATAAGATCGCAGAAGAATGATCCTAAATGGATGACAGAGGTTAAAACATTACATAGGGCGAAAGAGAAGTATATATGAGATTAAAGACAGGGGGAGTGGTTTTAAGGCCATAATATAATGAATTAGAAAAGTCAGGAGTTTAACAAGGAAAGCTAAAAATAGTTATGAATTAAAGGTAGCCAGCCAAGCGAAGATGGACCCCAAGGGATTTTATCAGGCATATAAGACGAAGAATAGAGAAACAATAGTTCCTTAAAGACAACAGAATGAGACCTGCTTAGTTGTTGGGAGGAGATTAGTAAAATTGTGAACGAGTATTTTTTAACTGTCTTTGCACAGGAAAACATGCAGGATTTGCCGAATAGTGACAAGATATTTAGAGTAGAAGAAAATGAGAAGCTGACAGATATTACCATAACTAAAGAGATAGTGGAACAGGAGATAGATAAGCTGAAAAGTTCAAGTCACCAGGACCAGATGAAATATATTCCACAGTATTTAAGAATTGGAAAAAGGTTATAAGTAATCTGGATAAGGTCATGGCCAAGCAGCAGGCGACAGAGTGTTATAATAAACGGCTCTAAATCCGAGTGGGGTCAAGTAATTAGTGGGTTGACAAAGGGATTATTAGTATTAGGGCCGATGTTGTTTGTAATATATGTCAATGACTTGGATAGTAGAATTAGTAGTGTTGTTAGTAAATTTGCGGATGACACGAGAGTATGTAGATTAATTAGGTCAGAATCGCATACCCTCGCCTTGCAGGCAGATTTGGATAGGATGAACGAATGGACAGACAGATGGCAAATGCAGTTTAATATCAACAAATGCAAAGCACTTGGCGTAAGTAGAAGAAACCCACACAGTAGTTACACAATGAACAACCAAGTTCTGGTAGGTTCAGGGTTAGAAAAAGATTTGAGATTTAAAGTTAGCTCTGAACTCCGTCTAAGAAAGCAATGCAAAGAGGCCAGAAACAAAGCAAATAGTGTATTATGATTTATTTTCAGGAGTGCTTAAAGTAAAACTCCCGAATTAATATTAAAGTTACATTTAGCGCTGGTCAGACTTCATCTAGACTACGCTGTCCTATTCTGGTCACCACATCACAGGAAGAATAAAGGTCTATTAGAATCACTTCAAAGGAGAATGACTAAAAGGATACAGGGGATGAGGAGTATTCCTTACGAAGCAGGATTCAAGCTGTTAAATTTACATTCTTTAGAGAGACGTAGGTTAAGAGTGGACCTGATAGAAGTCTTTAAGTGGTATATGGGTTATAACAAGGGGAACATAATGAAAATTCTTAGAATCTGTAACCATGATAGAACAAAATAAAAAATAGAATATCAAGTTCTCAGGCTTGAGCCTGAAAACTTGATGTTCAAAAAGGAAACAGGAAGGAATTGGTTTTCAAATACAGTAGTAGATGATTGGAACGGACTTAGTAATCAAGCTGTTAGTGCTGAGGCATTTGGCAACTGTAAGAGAAAATTACACATTTATAGATGGGGATGATAGGTGGAAATACGTAGGCATATTTCATACAAGAACTGCCACGTGTAGGCCTGATGGCTTCTTGCATATTTACTTATTTCTTATGTTCTTATGTTCTTATTACCAAAAGCGTGTATTTTCAGTGTTTTTCAGCTATTCCGTGAAAAATAAAATGCCAAAATACATGCAAAGCACCCTAAATGAGGAAAAAAAGGGACATTACGAGAAACGTGCATTATAAGTGTTTTTGAGATTCTTAGATACCAAAACCCTGAAACTCATGAATAACACTCTTAATTGAGAAACAGAACAACCTTACCAAATGCGTGTATTTTGAGTGTTTTTCACATTTTTGGTTATCAAAACCCCAAATTGCATACGAAACTAGCTTTATGTTGAAAGAAAAAAAAAGACATTTCCAGAAAAGTGTCTTTTGAGTGTTTTTGAGCGTGTTAGGCAATAAAGCACTAAAAAGCAGGGCAATCACATTACATGGGAATAAAACCAACTTTTACCAAGAACTTGCCTTTAAGTGTTTTTGACCTCCTAACATACCAAAACACTAAAACGCATGCAAAATACCCTTTATGAAGAAACAGAATAACATTACCAAAAACATGTATTTTGAGTGTTTTTGATCATGTTACCATGATCAAAACATAAACAAAAACATCATAAAAACGCTTAAATAAATGCAAAGAACCCTATGTTTGGGAAACGAAAGGACATTACGAGCAACGTGTATTATGAATGTTATCAAATTCCTTAAGCACCAAAAAGCTAAAATCCACAAATAACACTCTTTATAGAGAAAAAAAAAGTAATTTTCTTTTTTTTCTTTTGTTATTCTTCTTCATAGGAAACGAGATGCCAAAATTCTGGCAAAATTCAGGGAAATTATGTGGAAAAAAGAACATTATCAAAAAAGTTAATTTTAGCTTCTTTTCGGACAGTTATGTACCATAATCTAAATTACCTGCAAAGCCACCTCTATAGGGCAATTAAACGGCTTTACCAGAAACCTGTATTTTGAGTGTTTTTCAGCATGTTAGGCACCAAAACAATAAATAATATGGAAGTCACCCTATATGGGAATCCAAAACAAAATCACTTAACACTTGTCTTTTCAGTGTTTTACGTAGAAACACGCTAAAACGGATGCAAACAAACCAATATAAAGAAATAGAATAACATTGCCAAAAAGGTTTGTTTTGAGTGTTTTTGAGCCTGTTACCTACAAAAAACGCGAAAATGGATGCAAAGCACTCTATACTGGGAAACAAAAGGACATTACGAGAAACCTGTATAATGAGTTTTTTTTTTTTTTTTGTCTCACAACAAGAACAAGGCAAAAGTTTCTTAGATACCAAAATGCTGAAACTCATAACACTCTTGATTGAGATACAGAACAACCTTACCAAATACGTGTATTTTGAGTGTTTTTCACATTCTTTGTTACCAAAACACGAAATTGCATGCGAAACTAGGTTTATGTGGGGAAAAAATTATATTGCCAGAAAATGTTTTTTGAGTGTTTATAAGCGTGTTAGGCAATAAAGTACTTAAAAGAAGGGCAATCACAGTACATGTGAATAAAAAAAAATTTTACTAAGAACTTGCCGTTAAATATTTTTGAGCTCCTTACATACCAAAACGCTAAAACGAATGCAAAAAATCCTTTATGGAGAAAAACAATAATATAACAAAAAACATGTATTTTGAGTTTGTTTGATCATGTTACCTGTAAAAACGCTTAAATACATGCAAAGAATCCTATGTTTGGGAAAAGAAAGGACATTACGAGAAACGTGCATTATAAGTGTTTTTAAGTTACTTAAATACCAAAAAGCTAAAACCCACAAATAACACTCTTTATGAAGAAACAAAAAAAAAAAAAATAAAATAAAATAAATAGATAAATAAAAATAAATAAATGAAATAAAAAAATAATTTTTTTTTTGTTATTCATCTTCAGAGGTACCGAGATGCCAAAATTCTGTTAAAATTCAGGGAAATTATGTGGATAAAATAACATTATCGAAAAATTTAATTTTAGCTTTTTTTTTCGGACTGTTATGTACCTAAAGTGCATGCAAAGCCATCTATATGGGGAAATTAAACGACTTTACAAACTGTCTTTTGAGTGTTTCTCAGCATGTTAGGCACCAAAATGATAAATAATATGGAAGGCAGTCTATATGGGAATGCAAAACAAAATTACTGAAAACGTGTCTTTTCAGTGTTTTACGTAAAAAAACGCTAAAACGGATGCAAAGAGACCAATATGAAGAAATAGAATAACATTACCGAAAAGGTATATTTTAAGTAGTTTTGAGCTTGTGACCAACAAAAAAAAAAACGTGAAAATGGATGCAAAACACTCTATATTGGGAAATAAAAAAAACATTACGAGAAACGTGTATAATGAGTATTTTATAGTTTCACAAAAACCACGAAGCAAAAAACGCAAAAACTAGTGTATATATAAAAGTTTCTTAGATACCAAAATGCTGAAACTCCTGAATAACACTCTTAATTAAGAAACAGAATAACATTACTAAATGCGTGTATTTTGAGTGTTTTTCACATTCTTAGTTACTAGAACCCCAAATTGCATGCGAAACTAGCTTTATGTGGGAAAAAAAATGACATTACCAGAAAAGTGTCTTTTAAGTGTGTTTTTTTTAGCATGATAGGCAATAAAGCACTAAAAAGCAGGGCAATCACATTACATGGGAATAAAACTAACTATTACTAACAACTTGCCTTTAAGTGTTTTTTGAGCTCCTTATATACAAAAACGCTAAAACGAATCCAAGCACCCTTTATGGAGAAACAGAAAAACATTACCAAAAACATATATTTTGAGTGTTTTTGATCATGTTACCTATAAAAACTCTTAAATACATGCAAAGAACCTTATGTTTGGGAAATTAAAGGGCATTTCGAGAAACATGTATTACGAGTGTTTTTAAGTTCTTTAAGTACCATTTAGCTAAAACCCATAAATAACACTGTTTATAGAAAGAAAAAAAAAAGAAAAATAAAAGATAGGAATTTATTTATTTATTTTTTTGTTATTCATCTTCATAGATACCAAGATGCCAAAATTCTGGCAAAATTCAGGAAAATTATGTGAAAAAAGAAAATTAAGAAAAAAATTAAATTTTAGCTTTTTTTTCGGACTGTTATGTACCAAACCCTAAAGTGCATGCAAAGCCACCTATATGAGGAAATTAAACAACTTTACCAGAAACCTGTCTTTTGAGTGTTTTTCAGCATGTTAGGCACCAAAACGATATATAATATGGAAGTCACTTAATATGGGAATCCATCACAAAATTACTGAAAAAGTGTCTTTTCAGTGTTTTACGTATAAAAACGCTAAAACGGATGCAAACTAACGAATATGAAGAAATAGAATAACATTACCAAAAAAGGTGTTTTTGAGCTTCTTATCTACAAAAAAAAAACGCGAAAATGGATAGAAAGCACTCTATATTGAGATACAAAAGGACATTACGAGAAATTTGTATAATGAGTGTTTTATAGTTTCACAAGAACCACAAGGCAAAAAACGCAAAAACTCGTGTATATGGATAAGTTTCTTAGATACCAAAATGCTGAAACTGAGGAATAACACTCTTAATTGAGAATACAGAACAACCTTACGATATGCGTGTATTTTGACTGTTTTTCACATTCTTAGTTACCAAAACCCCAAATTGCATGCAAAACGCTTTATGTGGTAAAAAAATGACATTATCAGAAAAATGTCTTTTGAGTGTTTTTGAGCGTGTTAGGCAATAAAGCACTAAAAAGGAGGGCAATCACATTACATGGGAATAAAACCATCTTTTAGCAAGAACTTCCTTTTAAGTGTCTTTGAGCTCCTTATATACCAAAACGCTAAAACGCATGCAAAACACCCTTTATGGAGAAACAGATTGATATTACCAAAAACATGTATTTTGAGAGTTTTTAATCATGTTACCTCTAATAACGCTTTAATACATGGAAAAAAACCCTATGTCTGGGAAACGAAAGGACTTTACGAGAAACGTGTATTATGAGTGTTTTTAAGTTCCATAAGTACCAAAAAGCTAAAACATCTTTATAGAAAAAAAAAAGTAAATAAATAAAAAGGATCTTTTTTTGTTATTCTTCTTCATAGGTATCGAGATCACAAAATTCTGGCAAAATTCAGGGAAATTATATGAAAAAAGAACATTATCAAAAAAGTTAATTTTAGCTTTTTTTTTCGGACTGTTATGCACAAAACCCTAAAGTGCATGCAAAGCCAACTATATGGGGAAATTAAACGACTTTACGAAAAACCTGTGTTTCTAGTGTTTTTCAGTATGTTAGTCACCAAAACAATTAAAAATAAGGAATTAATTCTATTTGGGAATCCAAAACAAATTACTGAAAACGTGTCTTTTCCGTGTTTTAAGTAGAAAAATGATAAAACGGATGCAAACCAGCCAACATGAAAAAATAGAATAAGATTACCAAAAAGGTATATTTTGAGTATTTTTTAGTTAAAAAAAAAAAAAAAACGCGAAAATGGATGGAAAGCTCTCTATATTGGTTAACAAAAGGATATTACGAGAAACGTGTATAATGAGTGTTTTATAGATTCTCAAGAAGCACAAGGCAAATAACGAAAAAAACTCATATATATGGAGAAGTTTCTTAGATACCAAAATGGTGAAACTCCTGAATAACACTCTAAATTGAGAAACAGAACAACCTTACCAAATGCGTGTATTTTGAGTGTTTTTCACATTCTTATTTACCAAAACCCCAAATTGCAGGTAAAAGTAGCTTGATGTGGGAAAAAAACGACTACCAGGAAAGTGTCTTTTAAGTGTTTTTTTTTTTTTTTTTAGCATGATAGGCAATAAAGCACTAAAAAGCAGGGCAATCACATTACATGGGAATAAAATCAATTTTTACCAAGTGTTTTTTCAAAGTGTTTTTGAGCTGCTTATATACCAAAACGCTAAAACGCATGCAAAACACCCTTTATTTAGAAACAGAATAACATTACCAAAAACATGTATTTTGAGTGTTTTTGATCATGTAACCTATAAAAACGCTTAAATACATTGAAAGAATCTTATGTTTGGGAAACGAAAGGACATTTCGAGAAACGTGTATTATGAGTGTTTTTAAGTTCTTTAAGTACCAAAAAGCTAAAACCCACAAATAACACTCTTTATAGAGAAAAAAAAAAATAAATAAATAAAAAAATAAAAAAATTAGGATTTTTTTTATTTATAAATAAATAAATAAAAAAATAAATTTTTTTTTATTTATCTTCATAGGTACCAAGATGCTAAAATTCTGCCAAAATTCAGGGAAATTATGTGAAAAAAAGAACATTATGAAAAGGAGTTAATTTTAGCTTTTTTTTTCGGACTGTTATGTACCAAATCCTAAAGTGCATGCAAAGCCACCTATATAGGGAAATTAAATGACCTTACCAGAAACCTGTGTTTTGTGTTTTTTTTTTCAGCATCTTAGGCACCAAAACAATAAATGTTATGGAAGTCACTAAATGTGGGAATCCATCACAAAATTACTGAAAAAGTGTCTTTTCAGTGTTTTACGTAGAAAAACGCTAAATCGGATGCAAACCAACGAATATGGAGAAATAGAATAACATTACCAAAAAGGTATATTTTGAGTGTTTTTGATCTTCTTACCTTCAAAAAAACGCGAAAATGGATGGAAAGCACTCTATATTGGGATACAAAAGGACATTACGAGAAACGTGTATAATGAGTGTTTTTTAGTTTCACAACAGCCACAAGGCAAAAATCGCAAAAACTCGGTGTATATGGAGAAGTTTCTTACATACCAATATGCTGAAATAACACTCTTAATCAAGAATAAAGAACAACCTTACCAAATGCATGTATTTTGAGTGCTTTTCACATTCTTAGTTACCAAAACCAAAAATTGCATGCAAAACTAGCTTTATGTGGGAAAAAAAATGACATTACCAAAAAAGTGTCTTTTGAGTGTTTTTGAGCGTGATAGGCACTAAAACACTAAAAAGGAGGGCAATGACATTATATGGGAATAAAACCAACTTTTACCAAGAACCTGCCTTTACGTGTTTTTGAGCTTCTTACATACCAAAACGCTAAAACGCATGCGAAACACCCTTTATGGAGAAAAAGAATAACATTACCAGAAACATGTATTTTGAGTGTTTTTGATCATGTTACCTATAAAAATGCCTAAATACATGCAAAGAACCCTATGTTTGTAAAATGAAAGGACATTACGAAAATCGTGTATTATGAGTGCTTTTAAGTTCCTTAATTACCAAAAAGCTAAAACACACAAATAACTCTTTTTAGAGAGAGAAAAAAAAATTTTGTTATTCATCTTTATAGGTACCGAGTTGCCAAAATTCTGGCAAAATTCATGGAAATTTTGTAAAAAAGATCATTTTAAAAAAAGTAATTTTAGCTTTTTTCTGGAGTTATGTACAAAATCTCAAGTGCATGCAAATCCACCTATATGGGAAAATTACACGACTTTACCAGAAACCTGTCTTTTGAGTGTTTTTCAGCAATCTCAACAATATTATTTAAAACGTGTCTTTTCAGTGATTTACGTAGGAAAACGCTAAAACGGATGCAATCCAACCAATATGAAGAAATAGAATATTACCAAAAAGATATATTTTGATGTGTTTTTGAGCTTGTTACCTACAAAAAATGCAAAAATGGATGGAAAGCACTTTATATTGGCAAAGAAGAGGACATTACGAGAAACGTGTATGAGTGTTTTATAGTTTGACAAGAACCACAAGGTAAAATACTCAGAAACTCGTGTACATAAAGAAGTTTCTTACATACCAAAATGCTGAAACTCATGAATAACACTTTTAATTAATAAATAGAACAACCTTACTAAATGCCTGTGTTTTGAGTTTTTTTTACACATTCTTAGTTACCAAAACCCCAAATTCCATGCAAAACAAGCTTTATGTGGGAAAAAATGATATTACCAGAAAAGTGTCTTTTGAGTGTTTTTGAGCGTGTTAGGCAATAAAGCACTAAAAAGCAGGGGAATCACATTACATGGGAATAAAACAACTTTTACCAAGAAATTGCCTTTAAGTGTTTTTGAGCTAATTACATACCAAAACGCTAAAACGCATGCAAAACACATTTTATGGAGAAAGAGAATAAAATTACCAAAAAACATATATTTTTGATCATGTTATCTATAAAAACGTTTACATACATGCAAAAAACGAAGGAACATTACGAGAAATGTGTATTATAAGTGTTTTTAAGTTCCTTAAGTACCAAAAAAGCTAAAACCCACAAATAACACTTTATTTAGAAATAAAATTAAGAAAATAAAAAAATAGGATTTTTTTTTTGTTATTCATTTTCATAGGTACCGAGATGCCAAAATTCTGGGAAAATTCAGGGCTCTTATGTTAAAACAAAAATGATCAAAAGAGTAAATTTTAGCTTTCTTTCGGACTGTTATGTACCAAACCCTAAAGTGCATGCAGAGACTCCTATATGAGGAAATTAAACGACCTTACCAGAAATCTCTTTTTTGAGTGTTTTTCAGCATGTTAGGCACCAAAACGAATAATAATAAGGAACTCACTCTATATGAGAATCCAAAAAAATTGCTGAAAACGTGTTTTTTCTTTGTTTTACGTAGAAAAACGCTAAAACGGATGCAAACCTACCAATATAAAAAAAAAATAGAAAAACATTACCAAAAAGGTATATTCTGAGTGTTTTTGAGCTTGTTACCTACAAAAAACGCGAAAATTGATGCAAAGCACTCTATATTAGAAAACAAAAGGACTTTGCAAGAAAAGTGTATAATGCGTTTTTTATAGTTCAAAAGAACCAAAAGGCAAAAAACACAAAAACTTGTGTATATGGAGAAGGTTCCTAGATACCAAAATGCTGAAACTTATGAATAACACTCTTAATTGAGAAACAGAACAACCTTACTAACTGCGTATA
The DNA here is from genome assembly GCF_035594125.1 of Scylla paramamosain. Taxonomy (NCBI): domain Eukaryota; kingdom Metazoa; phylum Arthropoda; class Malacostraca; order Decapoda; family Portunidae; genus Scylla; species Scylla paramamosain. The sequence continues at coordinate 2,271,505 of NC_087191.1, forward strand.
ATTTGAGTGCTTTTCACATTCTTAGTTACCAAAACCCCAAATTTGATGCAAAACCACCTTTATGTGAGAAAAAAATGACATTACCAGAAAAGTGTCTTTTAAGTGTTTTTGAGCGTGATAGGCAATAAAGCACTAAAAAGCAGGGCAATGATATTACATTGGAATAATACCAATTTATACCAAAAACTTGCCTTTAAGTGTTTTTGAGCTCCTTATATACCAAACCGCTAAAACGCATACAAAACAAACTTTATGGAGAAACAGAATAACATTACCAAAAACATGTATTTTGAGTGTTTTTGATCATGTTATCTATAAAAACGCTTAATTACATTATGTTTGGGAAACAAAAGGACATTACGAGAAACGTGTATTATGAGTGTTTTTTAAGTTCCTTAAGTACCAAAAAGCTAAAATCCACAAATAACACTCTTTATTTAGAAAATAAAAAAATAAAAACAAAAAAATAGGAATTTTTTAATTTTTTTTATTTATATTCATAGGAACCGAGATGCCAAAATTCTGGGAAAATTCAGGGCAATCATATGATAAAAGAATATTATGAAAAAAGTTAATTTCAGCTTTTTTTTCGGACTGTTATGTACAAAACCTTAAAGTGCATGGAAAGACTGCTATATGAGGAAATTAAACGACATTACCAGAAATATGTGTTTTGAGTGTTTTTTAGCATGTTAGGCACCAAAACGAAAAATTATAAGGAACTCACTCTATATGGGAATCCAAAAAAAAGTTACTGAAAACGTGTCTTATCAGTGTTTTACGTAGAAAAACGCTAAAACGGATGCAAAGCAACCAATATCAAGAAATAGAAAAACGTTACTAAAAAGGTATATTTTGAGTGTTTTTGAGCTTGTTACCTACAAAAAACGCGAAAATTGATGCAAAGCACTCTATATTGGGATACAAAAGGACATTCCAAGAAAAGTGTATAATGAGTGTTTTATAGTTCAAAAGAACCACAAGGCAAAAAACGCAAAATCTCGTGTATATGGAGAGGTTTCCTAGATACAAAAATGCTAAAACTCATGTATAACATTCCTAATTGAGAAACAGAACAGCTTTACTAAGTTCGTGTATTTTGAGTGCTTTTCACGTTCTTAGTTTGCAAAACCCGAAATTGCATGCGAAAATAGATTTGTGTGAAAAAAAGACTACCAGAAAAGTGTCTTTTGAGTGTTTTTGAGCATGATAGAAAATAAAGCACTAAAAAAGGATGGCAATCACATTACATTGGAGGAAAACGATTTTTTACCAAGAACTTGCCCGTATGTGTTTTTTGAGCTCCTTATATACTAAAACACTAAAACGCATGCAAAACACTCTTTTATGGTGAAACAGAATAACATTACCAAAAACATGTATTTTTAGTGTTTTTGATCATGTTACCAATAAAAACGCTTAAATAAATGCAAAGAACACTATTTTTGGGAAACGAAAGGAGATTACGAGAAACGTGTATTATGAGTGTTTTTAAGTTCATTAATTACCAAAAAGCTAAAAGCCACAAATAACACTCTTATTGAGAAACAATAAATAAATAAAAAAGAAAATACAATATTTTTTTTCTTTCTTATTCATCTTCAGAGGTACCGAAATGCCAAAATTCGGGCAAATTTCAGGAAATTATGTGAAATAAGAACATTATCAAAACAGTTAAATTTAATTTTTTTTTTCGAAATCTTATGTACCAAACCCCTAAAGTGCATGCAAAGCCACCTATATGGGGAAATTAAACGTCTTTGCCAGAAAACGGTCATATGAGTGTTTTTCAGCATGTTAGGAACCAACACGATAAATAACATGGAAGTCAATCTATATGGGAATCCAAAAGAAAATTACTAAAAACGTGTCTTTTCGGTGTTTTACGTAGAAAAACGCTAAAACGGATGTACTCGTAAACCAATTAATATGAAGAAATAAAATAACATTACCAAAAAGGTATATTTTAAGTGTTTTTGAAATTGTTACCTACAAAAAATGCGAAAATGGATGGAAAGCACTCTATATTGGGAGGCAAAAGGACATTACGAGAAATGTGTATAATGAGTGTTTTATAGTTTCACAAGAACTACAAGTCAAAAAACGCAAAAACTCGTGTATAATTATAGAGAAGTTTCTTACATTCCAAAATGCTGAAACTCTGGAACAATACTCTTAATTGAGAAACAGAACAATCTTACTAAATGCGTGTATTTTGAGTGCTTTTCACATCCTTAGTTACCAGAACCCCAAATTGCATGCGACACCAGCTTTTTGTGGGAAAAAAATGACATTAACATAAAAATGTCTTTTGAGTGTTTTTGAGCGTGTTAGGCAATAAAGCACTAAAAAGCAGGGCAATCACATTACATTGGAATAAAATCAATTTTTAACAAAAACTTGCCTTTAAGTGTATTTGAGCTCCTTATATACCAAAACACTAAAATGCATGCAAAATACACTTTATGGTGAAACAGAATAACATTACCTAAAACATGTATTTTGAGTGTTTTTGATCATGTTACTAATAAAAACGCTTAAATACATGCAAAGAACCGTATTTTTGGGAAATGAAAGGACATTACGAGAAACGTGTATTATGAGTGTTTTTAAGTTCATTAAGTACGAAAAAGCTAAAAGCCACAAATTACACTCTTTATTGAGAAAACAAAAAAAAAAAAATAAATAAATAAAAAAATACGATTTTTTTTTTCATTCTTATTCATATTCACAGGTAACGAGGTGCCAAAAATTCGGGCAAAGTTCAGGAAATTATATGAAATAAGAACATTATCAAAAAAGTTAAATTTAGCTTTTTTTTCGGACTGATATGTACCAAACCCCAAAAGTGCATGCAAAGCCATCTATATGGGGAAATTAAACGTCTTTGCCAGAAAACTGTCTCATGAGTGTTTTTCAGCATGTTAGGAACCAACACGATAAAACCTAAGGAAGTCAATCTATATGGGATTCGAAAATAAAATTACTGAAAGCATGTCTTTTCGGTGTTTTACGTAGAAAACGCTAAAACGGATGCAAACTAACCAAAATGAAGAAAAAACATTAAAATGGATGCAAACCAACTAATATGAAGAAATAGAATAATATTAGTAAAAAGTTATATTTTGAGTGTTTTTGAGCTTGTTACCTACAGAAAACGCGAAAATAGTTGCAAAGCACTCTATATTGGGAAAGAAAAGGACATTACGAGAAACGTGTATAATGAGTGTTTTATAGTTTCACAAGAACCACAAGGCAAAACACGCAAAAACTCGTGTATATGGAGATGTTTCTTAGATACCAAAATGCTGAAATTCATGAAGAACACTCTTAATTAAGAAACAGAACAACCTTACCAAATGGGTGTATTTTGAGTCTTTTTAACATTCTTACTTACCAAAACCCCAAATTGCATGCGAAACTAGCTTTGTGTGAAAAAAAAAAATTACGAAAAAACTGTCGAGTTTTTTTGAGCGTGTTAGGCAATAAAGCACTAAAAAGCAGGGCAATCACATTACATTGGAATAAAACCAACTTTTACCAATAACTTGCCTTTAAGTGTTTTTAAGCTCCTTACATAGAAAAACGCTAAAACGCATACAAAACAAGTATTTTGAGTCTTTTGTAAGATTGTCAAAATACATGCAAACACCCTGTTAGGTACCAAAGCACCAAAAACAGCCTATATGAGGAAACGAAAGGACATGACAAAAAACGTGTATTGAGTTTTTTTTTTTTTTTTTTTTTTTTAGCTTCTCAGGTACCAAAACGCAAAAATCGAGAAAGAAAAAAACATTACCAAAATCGTGTAATTTGAATTTTTTTTTCACATTGTCAGGTAGCAAAACACCATAATGCTTGCTCGCTATACGAGAAAATTAAACAACAATGTAAGAAATGTGTTTTTATGTTTTTCAGCGTGTTAGGCACGAAAACGCTAAATAGCATGGAAAGCACCTTATATAGAAATGCAAAATAATAAGCATGTCTTTTAAGTGTTTTAAACTTTTTGCGTTCCAAAACGCTAAAACACGTGCAACAAACACGAATAATCTTACCAAACAGAAAAAAAACCTTACCAAAAACGTGTATTTTGAGTCTTTTTGAGTCTGTTACGTACATCATCTTAAAAATGCATGTAAAGCACCCTGTATGAGGAAACAATAGGACATTACCAGAAACGTGCATTATCAGAGTTTTGAGTCTCTTAGGTACCAAACACTAAACCGCCTGAATGAAAATTAAACATATTCTATATCTCTTAATAGAGAAACAGAACATCACCAAAAACGTGTTTTTGAGTGTTTTTTTTTTTCCTTTTTATGTACCAAAACGTCAAAATACATACGAAGCATCCTATATGGGGAAATGGAAAGACGTTTGGAGAAACAAGTTTTATTTGTGTTTCTGAGTTTCCTAAGTAAGCTTCCTAAGTACCAAAACGCTAAAAAGAATGAATAGCACCCTATATAGAGAAAAAGAACAACATTACCTAAAATCTTTATTTTGAGCGTTTTTCACATTATGTAGCAAAACATCATAATGCATGCAGATCCCTATATGAAGAAGCAAAACGATATTATAGGAAACGTATCTTTTGAGTGTTTACTTGAGTGTTAGGAATCAAAATGCTAAAAAGCATTGAAAGCACCCTATTTGGCAATATAAAATAATATTACCAAGAAAGTATCTTTAGAGTGTTTTTCACCTTCTTACATCCGAAATCGCTGAAAAGCATGCAAAACAACCTTTACGGAGAAACAAATTAACATTACCAAAAACTTGTATTTTGATTGTTTTTGTGCTTGTTAAGTATAAAAGTGCCAAATTACACGCAAAGCATCCTACATGGAGAAAAGAAAGGACATTACGAGAAAAGTGTATTATGAGAGATTTTGAGCTTTTTAGGTACCCAGACTCAAAAACACATGATTAGAACTTTATATGGAAAAATAACTCAACCGAAAAGTTTAGCTTAAACTTTTTTTTTCATATTGTTAAGTACCAAAAGAGAAAATGCATTGGAAGCCCCATTTATCAGGAAACGAAACGACATTATCATCAACGTGTGTTTTGAGTGTTTTTCAACGTGTTAGACACCAAAACGCTGAAAAGCATGGAAAGCGCTCCATAAAGGAATACAAAATAAAATTAATAAAAACGTGTTTTAAAGGTTCTTATGTACAGAAACGCTAAAACTCAAGCAAAACACCCTTTATAGAGAAGCGAAATAAATATTTCGTTAATAAATTACATTCAGGACAGTTAGGGAATATCCCTTACAGAAGAATAAGATCGCAGAAGAATGATCCTAAATGGATGACAGAGGTTAAAACATTACATAGGGCGAAAGAGAAGTATATATGAGATTAAAGACAGGGGGAGTGGTTTTAAGGCCATAATATAATGAATTAGAAAAGTCAGGAGTTTAACAAGGAAAGCTAAAAATAGTTATGAATTAAAGGTAGCCAGCCAAGCGAAGATGGACCCCAAGGGATTTTATCAGGCATATAAGACGAAGAATAGAGAAACAATAGTTCCTTAAAGACAACAGAATGAGACCTGCTTAGTTGTTGGGAGGAGATTAGTAAAATTGTGAACGAGTATTTTTTAACTGTCTTTGCACAGGAAAACATGCAGGATTTGCCGAATAGTGACAAGATATTTAGAGTAGAAGAAAATGAGAAGCTGACAGATATTACCATAACTAAAGAGATAGTGGAACAGGAGATAGATAAGCTGAAAAGTTCAAGTCACCAGGACCAGATGAAATATATTCCACAGTATTTAAGAATTGGAAAAAGGTTATAAGTAATCTGGATAAGGTCATGGCCAAGCAGCAGGCGACAGAGTGTTATAATAAACGGCTCTAAATCCGAGTGGGGTCAAGTAATTAGTGGGTTGACAAAGGGATTATTAGTATTAGGGCCGATGTTGTTTGTAATATATGTCAATGACTTGGATAGTAGAATTAGTAGTGTTGTTAGTAAATTTGCGGATGACACGAGAGTATGTAGATTAATTAGGTCAGAATCGCATACCCTCGCCTTGCAGGCAGATTTGGATAGGATGAACGAATGGACAGACAGTTGGCAAATGCAGTTTAATATCAACAAATGCAAAGCACTTGGCGTAAGTAGAAGAAACCCACACAGTAGTTACACAATGAACAACCAAGTTCTGGTAGGTTCAGGGTTAGAAAAAGATTTGAGATTTAAAGTTAGCTCTGAACTCCGTCTAAGAAAGCAATGCAAAGAGGCCAGAAACAAAGCAAATAGTGTATTATGATTTATTTTCAGGAGTGCTTAAAGTAAAACTCCCGAATTAATATTAAAGTTACATTTAGCGCTGGTCAGACTTCATCTAGACTACGCTGTCCTATTCTGGTCACCACATCACAGGAAGAATAAAGGTCTATTAGAATCACTTCAAAGGAGAATGACTAAAAGGATACAGGGGATGAGGAGTATTCCTTACGAAGCAGGATTCAAGCTGTTAAATTTACATTCTTTAGAGAGACGTAGGTTAAGAGTGGACCTGATAGAAGTCTTTAAGTGGTATATGGGTTATAACAAGGGGAACATAATGAAAATTCTTAGAATCTGTAACCATGATAGAACAAAATAAAAAATAGAATATCAAGTTCTCAGGCTTGAGCCTGAAAACTTGATGTTCAAAAAGGAAACAGGAAGGAATTGGTTTTCAAATACAGTAGTAGATGATTGGAACGGACTTAGTAATCAAGCTGTTAGTGCTGAGGCATTTGGCAACTGTAAGAGAAAATTACACATTTATAGATGGGGATGATAGGTGGAAATACGTAGGCATATTTCATACAAGAACTGCCACGTGTAGGCCTGATGGCTTCTTGCATATTTACTTATTTCTTATGTTCTTATGTTCTTATTACCAAAAGCGTGTATTTTCAGTGTTTTTCAGCTATTCCGTGAAAAATAAAATGCCAAAATACATGCAAAGCACCCTAAATGAGGAAAAAAAGGGACATTACGAGAAACGTGCATTATAAGTGTTTTTGAGATTCTTAGATACCAAAACCCTGAAACTCATGAATAACACTCTTAATTGAGAAACAGAACAACCTTACCAAATGCGTGTATTTTGAGTGTTTTTCACATTTTTGGTTATCAAAACCCCAAATTGCATACGAAACTAGCTTTATGTTGAAAGAAAAAAAAAGACATTTCCAGAAAAGTGTCTTTTGAGTGTTTTTGAGCGTGTTAGGCAATAAAGCACTAAAAAGCAGGGCAATCACATTACATGGGAATAAAACCAACTTTTACCAAGAACTTGCCTTTAAGTGTTTTTGACCTCCTAACATACCAAAACACTAAAACGCATGCAAAATACCCTTTATGAAGAAACAGAATAACATTACCAAAAACATGTATTTTGAGTGTTTTTGATCATGTTACCATGATCAAAACATAAACAAAAACATCATAAAAACGCTTAAATAAATGCAAAGAACCCTATGTTTGGGAAACGAAAGGACATTACGAGCAACGTGTATTATGAATGTTATCAAATTCCTTAAGCACCAAAAAGCTAAAATCCACAAATAACACTCTTTATAGAGAAAAAAAAAGTAATTTTCTTTTTTTTCTTTTGTTATTCTTCTTCATAGGAAACGAGATGCCAAAATTCTGGCAAAATTCAGGGAAATTATGTGGAAAAAAGAACATTATCAAAAAAGTTAATTTTAGCTTCTTTTCGGACAGTTATGTACCATAATCTAAATTACCTGCAAAGCCACCTCTATAGGGCAATTAAACGGCTTTACCAGAAACCTGTATTTTGAGTGTTTTTCAGCATGTTAGGCACCAAAACAATAAATAATATGGAAGTCACCCTATATGGGAATCCAAAACAAAATCACTTAACACTTGTCTTTTCAGTGTTTTACGTAGAAACACGCTAAAACGGATGCAAACAAACCAATATAAAGAAATAGAATAACATTGCCAAAAAGGTTTGTTTTGAGTGTTTTTGAGCCTGTTACCTACAAAAAACGCGAAAATGGATGCAAAGCACTCTATACTGGGAAACAAAAGGACATTACGAGAAACCTGTATAATGAGTTTTTTTTTTTTTGTCTCACAACAAGAACAAGGCAAAAGTTTCTTAGATACCAAAATGCTGAAACTCATAACACTCTTGATTGAGATACAGAACAACCTTACCAAATACGTGTATTTTGAGTGTTTTTCACATTCTTTGTTACCAAAACACGAAATTGCATGCGAAACTAGGTTTATGTGGGGAAAAAATTATATTGCCAGAAAATGTTTTTTGAGTGTTTATAAGCGTGTTAGGCAATAAAGTACTTAAAAGAAGGGCAATCACAGTACATGTGAATAAAAAAAAATTTTACTAAGAACTTGCCGTTAAATATTTTTGAGCTCCTTACATACCAAAACGCTAAAACGAATGCAAAAAATCCTTTATGGAGAAAAACAATAATATAACAAAAAACATGTATTTTGAGTTTGTTTGATCATGTTACCTGTAAAAACGCTTAAATACATGCAAAGAATCCTATGTTTGGGAAAAGAAAGGACATTACGAGAAACGTGCATTATAAGTGTTTTTAAGTTACTTAAATACCAAAAAGCTAAAACCCACAAATAACACTCTTTATGAAGAAACAAAAAAAAAATAAATAAATAAAATAAATAGATAAATAAAAATAAATAAATGAAATAAAAAAATAATTTTTTTTTTGTTATTCATCTTCAGAGGTACCGAGATGCCAAAATTCTGTTAAAATTCAGGGAAATTATGTGGATAAAATAACATTATCGAAAAATTTAATTTTAGCTTTTTTTTTCGGACTGTTATGTACCTAAAGTGCATGCAAAGCCATCTATATGGGGAAATTAAACGACTTTACAAACTGTCTTTTGAGTGTTTCTCAGCATGTTAGGCACCAAAATGATAAATAATATGGAAGGCAGTCTATATGGGAATGCAAAACAAAATTACTGAAAACGTGTCTTTTCAGTGTTTTACGTAAAAAAACGCTAAAACGGATGCAAAGAGACCAATATGAAGAAATAGAATAACATTACCGAAAAGGTATATTTTAAGTAGTTTTGAGCTTGTGACCAACAAAAAAAAAAACGTGAAAATGGATGCAAAACACTCTATATTGGGAAATAAAAAAAACATTACGAGAAACGTGTATAATGAGTATTTTATAGTTTCACAAAAACCACGAAGCAAAAAACGCAAAAACTAGTGTATATATAAAAGTTTCTTAGATACCAAAATGCTGAAACTCCTGAATAACACTCTTAATTAAGAAACAGAATAACATTACTAAATGCGTGTATTTTGAGTGTTTTTCACATTCTTAGTTACTAGAACCCCAAATTGCATGCGAAACTAGCTTTATGTGGGAAAAAAAATGACATTACCAGAAAAGTGTCTTTTAAGTGTGTTTTTTTTAGCATGATAGGCAATAAAGCACTAAAAAGCAGGGCAATCACATTACATGGGAATAAAACTAACTATTACTAACAACTTGCCTTTAAGTGTTTTTTGAGCTCCTTATATACAAAAACGCTAAAACGAATCCAAGCACCCTTTATGGAGAAACAGAAAAACATTACCAAAAACATATATTTTGAGTGTTTTTGATCATGTTACCTATAAAAACTCTTAAATACATGCAAAGAACCTTATGTTTGGGAAATTAAAGGGCATTTCGAGAAACATGTATTACGAGTGTTTTTAAGTTCTTTAAGTACCATTTAGCTAAAACCCATAAATAACACTGTTTATAGAAAGAAAAAAAAAAAGAAAAATAAAAGATAGGAATTTATTTATTTATTTTTTTGTTATTCATCTTCATAGATACCAAGATGCCAAAATTCTGGCAAAATTCAGGAAAATTATGTGAAAAAAGAAAATTAAGAAAAAAATTAAATTTTAGCTTTTTTTTCGGACTGTTATGTACCAAACCCTAAAGTGCATGCAAAGCCACCTATATGAGGAAATTAAACAACTTTACCAGAAACCTGTCTTTTGAGTGTTTTTCAGCATGTTAGGCACCAAAACGATATATAATATGGAAGTCACTTAATATGGGAATCCATCACAAAATTACTGAAAAAGTGTCTTTTCAGTGTTTTACGTATAAAAACGCTAAAACGGATGCAAACTAACGAATATGAAGAAATAGAATAACATTACCAAAAAAGGTGTTTTTGAGCTTCTTATCTACAAAAAAAAAACGCGAAAATGGATAGAAAGCACTCTATATTGAGATACAAAAGGACATTACGAGAAATTTGTATAATGAGTGTTTTATAGTTTCACAAGAACCACAAGGCAAAAAACGCAAAAACTCGTGTATATGGATAAGTTTCTTAGATACCAAAATGCTGAAACTGAGGAATAACACTCTTAATTGAGAATACAGAACAACCTTACGATATGCGTGTATTTTGACTGTTTTTCACATTCTTAGTTACCAAAACCCCAAATTGCATGCAAAACGCTTTATGTGGTAAAAAAATGACATTATCAGAAAAATGTCTTTTGAGTGTTTTTGAGCGTGTTAGGCAATAAAGCACTAAAAAGGAGGGCAATCACATTACATGGGAATAAAACCATCTTTTAGCAAGAACTTCCTTTTAAGTGTCTTTGAGCTCCTTATATACCAAAACGCTAAAACGCATGCAAAACACCCTTTATGGAGAAACAGATTGATATTACCAAAAACATGTATTTTGAGAGTTTTTAATCATGTTACCTCTAATAACGCTTTAATACATGGAAAAAAACCCTATGTCTGGGAAACGAAAGGACTTTACGAGAAACGTGTATTATGAGTGTTTTTAAGTTCCATAAGTACCAAAAAGCTAAAACCTCTTTATAGAAAAAAAAAAAGTAAATAAATAAAAAGGATCTTTTTTTGTTATTCTTCTTCATAGGTATCGAGATCACAAAATTCTGGCAAAATTCAGGGAAATTATATGAAAAAAGAACATTATCAAAAAAGTTAATTTTAGCTTTTTTTTTCGGACTGTTATGCACAAAACCCTAAAGTGCATGCAAAGCCAACTATATGGGGAAATTAAACGACTTTACGAAAAACCTGTGTTTCTAGTGTTTTTCAGTATGTTAGTCACCAAAACAATTAAAAATAAGGAATTAATTCTATTTGGGAATCCAAAACAAATTACTGAAAACGTGTCTTTTCCGTGTTTTAAGTAGAAAAATGATAAAACGGATGCAAACCAGCCAACATGAAAAAATAGAATAAGATTACCAAAAAGGTATATTTTGAGTATTTTTTAGTTAAAAAAAAAAAAAAAAACGCGAAAATGGATGGAAAGCTCTCTATATTGGTTAACAAAAGGATATTACGAGAAACGTGTATAATGAGTGTTTTATAGATTCTCAAGAAGCACAAGGCAAATAACGAAAAAAACTCATATATATGGAGAAGTTTCTTAGATACCAAAATGGTGAAACTCCTGAATAACACTCTAAATTGAGAAACAGAACAACCTTACCAAATGCGTGTATTTTGAGTGTTTTTCACATTCTTATTTACCAAAACCCCAAATTGCAGGTAAAAGTAGCTTGATGTGGGAAAAAAACGACTACCAGGAAAGTGTCTTTTAAGTGTTTTTTTTTTTTTTTTTAGCATGATAGGCAATAAAGCACTAAAAAGCAGGGCAATCACATTACATGGGAATAAAATCAATTTTTACCAAGTGTTTTTTCTAAGTGTTTTTGAGCTGCTTATATACCAAAACGCTAAAACGCATGCAAAACACCCTTTATTTAGAAACAGAATAACATTACCAAAAACATGTATTTTGAGTGTTTTTGATCATGTAACCTATAAAAACGCTTAAATACATTGAAAGAATCTTATGTTTGGGAAACGAAAGGACATTTCGAGAAACGTGTATTATGAGTGTTTTTAAGTTCTTTAAGTACCAAAAAGCTAAAACCCACAAATAACACTCTTTATAGAGAAAAAAAAAAATAAATAAATAAAAAATAAAAAAATTAGGATTTTTTTTATTTATAAATAAATAAATAAAAAAATAATTTTTTTTTTATTTATCTTCATAGGTACCAAGATGCTAAAATTCTGCCAAAATTCAGGGAAATTATGTGAAAAAAAGAACATTATGAAAAGGAGTTAATTTTAGCTTTTTTTTTCGGACTGTTATGTACCAAATCCTAAAGTGCATGCAAAGCCACCTATACTCGTATAGGGAAATTAAATGACCTTACCAGAAACCTGTGTTTTGTGTTTTTTTTTTTCAGCATCTTAGGCACCAAAACAATAAATGTTATGGAAGTCACTAAATGTGGGAATCCATCACAAAATTACTGAAAAAGTGTCTTTTCAGTGTTTTACGTAGAAAAACGCTAAATCGGATGCAAACCAACGAATATGGAGAAATAGAATAACATTACCAAAAAGGTATATTTTGAGTGTTTTTGATCTTCTTACCTTCAAAAAACGCGAAAATGGATGGAAAGCACTCTATATTGGGATACAAAAGGACATTACGAGAAACGTGTATAATGAGTGTTTTTTAGTTTCACAACAGCCACAAGGCAAAAATCGCAAAAACTCGGTGTATATGGAGAAGTTTCTTACATACCAATATGCTGAAATAACACTCTTAATCAAGAATAAAGAACAACCTTACCAAATGCATGTATTTTGAGTGCTTTTCACATTCTTAGTTACCAAAACCAAAAATTGCATGCAAAACTAGCTTTATGTGGGAAAAAAAATGACATTACCAAAAAAGTGTCTTTTGAGTGTTTTTGAGCGTGATAGGCACTAAAACACTAAAAAGGAGGGCAATGACATTATATGGGAATAAAACCAACTTTTACCAAGAACCTGCCTTTACGTGTTTTTGAGCTTCTTACATACCAAAACGCTAAAACGCATGCGAAACACCCTTTATGGAGAAAAAGAATAACATTACCAGAAACATGTATTTTGAGTGTTTTTGATCATGTTACCTATAAAAATGCCTAAATACATGCAAAGAACCCTATGTTTGTAAAATGAAAGGACATTACGAAAATCGTGTATTATGAGTGCTTTTAAGTTCCTTAATTACCAAAAAGCTAAAACACACAAATAACTCTTTTTAGAGAGAGAAAAAAAAATTTTGTTATTCATCTTTATAGGTACCGAGTTGCCAAAATTCTGGCAAAATTCATGGAAATTTTGTAAAAAAGATCATTTTAAAAAAAGTAATTTTAGCTTTTTTCTGGAGTTATGTACAAAATCTCAAGTGCATGCAAATCCACCTATATGGGAAAATTACACGACTTTACCAGAAACCTGTCTTTTGAGTGTTTTTCAGCAATCTCAACAATATTATTTAAAACGTGTCTTTTCAGTGATTTACGTAGGAAAACGCTAAAACGGATGCAATCCAACCAATATGAAGAAATAGAATATTACCAAAAAGATATATTTTGATGTGTTTTTGAGCTTGTTACCTACAAAAAATGCAAAAATGGATGGAAAGCACTTTATATTGGCAAAGAAGAGGACATTACGAGAAACGTGTATGAGTGTTTTATAGTTTGACAAGAACCACAAGGTAAAATACTCAGAAACTCGTGTACATAAAGAAGTTTCTTACATACCAAAATGCTGAAACTCATGAATAACACTTTTAATTAATAAATAGAACAACCTTACTAAATGCCTGTGTTTTGAGTTTTTTTTACACATTCTTAGTTACCAAAACCCCAAATTCCATGCAAAACAAGCTTTATGTGGGAAAAAATGATATTACCAGAAAAGTGTCTTTTGAGTGTTTTTGAGCGTGTTAGGCAATAAAGCACTAAAAAGCAGGGGAATCACATTACATGGGAATAAAACAACTTTTACCAAGAAATTGCCTTTAAGTGTTTTTGAGCTAATTACATACCAAAACGCTAAAACGCATGCAAAACACATTTTATGGAGAAAGAGAATAAAATTACCAAAAAACATATATTTTTGATCATGTTATCTATAAAAACGTTTACATACATGCAAAAAACGAAGGAACATTACGAGAAATGTGTATTATAAGTGTTTTTAAGTTCCTTAAGTACCAAAAAAGCTAAAACCCACAAATAACACTTTATTTAGAAATAAAATTAAGAAAATAAAAAAATAGGATTTTTTTTTTGTTATTCATTTTCATAGGTACCGAGATGCCAAAATTCTGGGAAAATTCAGGGCTCTTATGTTAAAACAAAAATGATCAAAAGAGTAAATTTTAGCTTTCTTTCGGACTGTTATGTACCAAACCCTAAAGTGCATGCAGAGACTCCTATATGAGGAAATTAAACGACCTTACCAGAAATCTCTTTTTTGAGTGTTTTTCAGCATGTTAGGCACCAAAACGAATAATAATAAGGAACTCATTCTATATGAGAATCCAAAAAAATTGCTGAAAACGTGTTTTTTCTTTGTTTTACGTAGAAAAACGCTAAAACGGATGCAAACCTACCAATATAAAAAAAAAATAGAAAAACATTACCAAAAAGGTATATTCTGAGTGTTTTTGAGCTTGTTACCTACAAAAAACGCGAAAATTGATGCAAAGCACTCTATATTAGAAAACAAAAGGACTTTGCAAGAAAAGTGTATAATGCGTTTTTTATAGTTCAAAAGAACCAAAAGGCAAAAAACACAAAAACTTGTGTATATGGAGAAGGTTCCTAGATACCAAAATGCTGAAACTTATGAATAACACTCTTAATTGAGAAACAGAACAACCTTACTAACTGCGTATAATTTGAGTGCTTTTCACATTCTTAGTTACCAAAACCCCAAATTTGATGCAAAACCACCTTTATGTGAGAAAAAAATGACATTACCAGAAAAGTGTCTTTTAAGTGTTTTTGAGCGTGATAGGCAATAAAGCACTAAAAAGCAGGGCAATGATATTACATTGGAATAATACCAATTTATACCAAAAACTTGCCTTTAAGTGTTTTTGAGCTCCTTATATACCAAACCGCTAAAACGCATACAAAACAAACTTTATGGAGAAACAGAATAACATTACCAAAAACATGTATTTTGAGTGTTTTTGATCATGTTATCTATAAAAACGCTTAATTACATTATGTTTGGGAAACAAAAGGACATTACGAGAAACGTGTATTATGAGTGTTTTTTAAGTTCCTTAAGTACCAAAAAGCTAAAATCCACAAATAACACTCTTTATTTAGAAAATAAAAAAATAAAAACAAAAAAATAGGAATTTTTTAATTTTTTTTATTTATATTCATAGGAACCGAGATGTCAAAATTCTGGGAAAATTCAGGGCAATCATATGATAAAAGAATATTATGAAAAAAGTTAATTTCAGCTTTTTTTTCGGACTGTTATGTACAAAACCTTAAAGTGCATGGAAAGACTGCTATATGAGGAAATTAAACGACATTACCAGAAATATGTGTTTTGAGTGTTTTTTAGCATGTTAGGCACCAAAACGAAAAATTATAAGGAACTCACTCTATATGGGAATCCAAAAAAAAGTTACTGAAAACGTGTCTTATCAGTGTTTTACGTAGAAAAACGCTAAAACGGATGCAAAGCAACCAATATCAAGAAATAGAAAAACGTTACTAAAAAGGTATATTTTGAGTGTTTTTGAGCTTGTTACCTACAAAAAACGCGAAAATTGATGCAAAGCACTCTATATTGGGATACAAAAGGACATTCCAAGAAAAGTGTATAATGAGTGTTTTATAGTTCAAAAGAACCACAAGGCAAAAAACGCAAAATCTCGTGTATATGGAGAGGTTTCCTAGATACAAAAATGCTAAAACTCATGTATAACATTCCTAATTGAGAAACAGAACAGCTTTACTAAGTTCGTGTATTTTGAGTGCTTTTCACGTTCTTAGTTTGCAAAACCCGAAATTGCATGCGGAAATAGATTTGTGTGAAAAAAAGACTACCAGAAAAGTGTCTTTTGAGTGTTTTTGAGCATGATAGAAAATAAAGCACTAAAAAAGGATGGCAATCACATTACATTGGAGGAAAACGATTTTTTACCAAGAACTTGCCCGTATGTGTTTTTTGAGCTCCTTATATACCAAAACACTAAAACGCATGCAAAACACTCTTTTATGGTGAAACAGAATAACATTACCAAAAACATGTATTTTTAGTGTTTTTGATCATGTTACCAATAAAAACGCTTAAATAAATGCAAAGAACACTATTTTTGGGAAACGAAAGGAGATTACGAGAAACGTGTATTATGAGTGTTTTTAAGTTCATTAATTACCAAAAAGCTAAAAGCCACAAATAACACTCTTATTGAGAAACAATAAATAAATAAAAAAGAAAATACAATATTTTTTTTCTTTCTTATTCATCTTCAGAGGTACCGAAATGCCAAAATTCGGGCAAATTTCAGGAAATTATGTGAAATAAGAACATTATCAAAACAGTTAAATTTAATTTTTTTTTTCGAAATCTTATGTACCAAACCCCTAAAGTGCATGCAAAGCCACCTATATGGGGAAATTAAACGTCTTTGCCAGAAAACGGTCATATGAGTGTTTTTCAGCATGTTAGGAACCAACACGATAAATAACATGGAAGTCAATCTATATGGGAATCCAAAAGAAAATTACTAAAAACGTGTCTTTTCGGTGTTTTACGTAGAAAAACGCTAAAACGGATGTAAACCAATTAATATGAAGAAATAAAATAACATTACCAAAAAGGTATATTTTAAGTGTTTTTGAAATTGTTACCTACAAAAAATGCGAAAATGGATGGAAAGCACTCTATATTGGGAGGCAAAAGGACATTACGAGAAATGTGTATAATGAGTGTTTTATAGTTTCACAAGAACTACAAGTCAAAAAACGCAAAAACTCGTGTATATAGAGAAGTTTCTTACATTCCAAAATGCTGAAACTCTGGAACAATACTCTTAATTGAGAAACAGAACAATCTTACTAAATGCGTGTATTTTGAGTGCTTTTCACATCCTTAGTTACCAGAACCCCAAATTGCATGCGACACCAGCTTTTTGTGGGAAAAAAATGACATTAACATAAAAATGTCTTTTGAGTGTTTTTGAGCGTGTTAGGCAATAAAGCACTAAAAAGCAGGGCAATCACATTACATTGGAATAAAATCAATTTGTAACAAAAACTTGCCTTTAAGTGTATTTGAGCTCCTTATATACCAAAACACTAAAATGCATGCAAAATACACTTTATGGTGAAACAGAATAACATTACCTAAAACATGTATTTTGAGTGTTTTTGATCATGTTACTAATAAAAACGCTTAAATACATGCAAAGAACCGTATTTTTGGGAAATGAAAGGACATTACGAGAAACGTGTATTATGAGTGTTTTTAAGTTCATTAAGTACGAAAAAGCTAAAAGCCACAAATTACACTCTTTATTGAGAAAACAAAAAAAAAATAAATAAATAAATAAAAAAATACGATTTTTTTTTTCATTCTTATTCATATTCACAGGTAACGAGGTGCCAAAAATTCGGGCAAAGTTCAGGAAATTATATGAAATAAGAACATTATCAAAAAAGTTAAATTTAGCTTTTTTTTCGGACTGATATGTACCAAACCCCAAAAGTGCATGCAAAGCCATCTATATGGGGAAATTAAACGTCTTTGCCAGAAAACTGTCTCATGAGTGTTTTTCAGCATGTTAGGAACCAACACGATAAAACCTAAGGAAGTCAATCTATATGGGATTCCAAAATAAAATTACTGAAAGCATGTCTTTTCGGTGTTTTACGTAGAAAACGCTAAAACGGATGCAAACTAACCAAAATGAAGAAATAGAATAATATTACCAAAAAGGTATAATTTGAGTGTTTTTTAAATTGTTACCTACAAAAAACGCGAAAATGGATGGAAAGCACTCTATATTGGGAAGCAAAAGGCACCAAAAAGCATGTTAGGCACCAAAACGATAAATAATATGAAAGTCACTCTATATGGAAATCCAAAAAAAAAAAAATTACTCTAAACGTGTCTTTTAAAAGATTTACGTAGAAAAACGCCAAAACGGAGGCAAACCAATTAATATGAAGGAATAGAATAACATTTCCAAAAAAGTATATTTTGTGTGTTTTTGACCTTGTTACATAAAAAGAAACTCGAAAATGGATGCAAAGCACTCCTATAAGGAAAAAAAAAGGACATAATGAGAAACGTGTATAATGTGTGTTTTATAGTTCACCAGAATCACAAGGCAAAAAACGCAAAAACTCGACTGTATAGAGAAGTTTCTAAGATACCAAAATGCTGAAACTCATGAATAAAACTCTTAATCAAGAAACAGAACAACCTTACTAAAAGCGTGTATTTTGAGTGTTTTTTTTTACATTCTTAGTTACCAAAACCCCAAATTCCATGCTAAACTAGCTTTATGTGGGAAAAGAATGTCATTACCAGAAAAGTGTCTGAGTGTTTTTGAGCGTGTTAGGCAATAAGGCACTAAAAAGCAGGTCAATCACATTACATGGGAATAAAACCAACTTTTACGAAGAACTTACCTTTTAGTGTTTTTGACACGCATTTAGTAAGGTTGCTCTGTTTCTCAATTAAGAGTGTTATTCATGAGTTTCAGCATTTACACGAGTTTTTGCGTTTTTTGCCTTGTGGATTTTTTGAACTATAAAACATTCATTATACATTTTTCTCGCAATGTTTTCTACGTAAAACACTAAGAAGACACGTTTTCAGTAATTTTTTTTTTGGATTCCCACATAGAGTGAGTGCCTTATTATTTATCTTTTTGGTGCCTAACATGCTGAAAAACACTTAAAAGACAGATTTCTGGTAACGTATTTAATTTCCTCAAATGGGAGGTTTTGCATGTCTTTTCAGTGTTTTTGAGCGTGTTACGCAATAAAGCACTAATAGCCAGGGCAATCACATTACATGGGAATAAAACCAAATTTTACCAAGAACTGGCCTTTAAGTGTTTTTGAGCTCCTTATATACCAAAACGCTAAAACGCATGCAAAATACATTTTATGGAGAAACAGAATAACATTACCAAGTAGATGTATTTTGAGTGTTTTTGATCATGTTATCTAAAAAAAACGCTTAAATACATGCAAAGAACCTTATGTTTGGGAAACGAAAGAACATTACGAGAAACGTGTATTATGAGTGATTTTTAAGTTCTTTCAGTACCAAAAAAGCTAAAACCCACAAATAACACTCTTTTGAAAAAATAAATCAATTAAATACATTTTTTTTTTTGTTTTTCATCTTCATAGGTACCGAATTGCCAAAATTCTGCAAAAATTCAGGGAATTTATGTGAAAAAAAAGAACATTATCATGAAAGTTGATTATAGCTTTTCTTTCTGATTGTTATGTACAAAAACCTAAAGTGCAATTAAAGCCACCTATATATTAAAGTTAAACGACTTTACCAAAAACCTGTCTTTTCAATGTTTTTCAGCATGTTAGGCACCAATACGATAAATAATATGAAAATCAGTTAATATGTGAATCCAAAACAAAATTAGTGAAAACGTGTCTTTTCAGTGTTTTACGTAGAAAAACGCTAAAGCGGATATAAACCAACCTATATGAAGAAATAGAATAACTTTACCAAAAAAATATATTTTGAGAGTTTTTGAGCCTGTTAAATACAAAAAATGCAAAAATGGATGTAAAGCACTCTATATTAGGAAACAAAAGGACATTACGAGAAACGTGTATAATGAGTGTTTTATAGTTTTAAAACAACCACAAGGCAATAAACGCAAAAACTAGTGTATATAGAGAAATTTTTACATACCAAAATGATGAAATGCAAGAATAACACTTTTAATCGATAAACAGAACTACCTTATCAAATTGTGTATTTTAAGTATTTTTCACATTCTTAGTTACAAAAATGCCAAATTACATGCGAAACTAGCTTTATTTGGGAAAAAAATGACATTACCAGAGAAGTGTCTTTTGAGTGTTTTTGAGCGTGATATGCAACAAAGCAATAAAAAGCAGAATAATCACATTACATGAGAATAAAACCAACTTGTACGAAGAATTTGCCTTTAAGAGTTTTTTAACCCCTTATATACCAAACCTCTAAAACGCATGAAAAACAAACTTTATGGAGAAACAGAATAACATTACCAACAACATGTATTTTGAGTGTTTCTGATCATGTTATCTATAAAAACGCTTAAATACATGCAAAGAACATTATGTTTTGGAAACAAAAGGACATTACGAGAAACGTGTATTATGAGTGTTTTTACAAGTTCCTTAAGTAACAAAAAGCTAAAACTCACAAATAACACTCTTTATTTAGAAAATAAAAAAATAAAAAAATAAATAGGATTTTTTTTTTTGTTATTCATCTTCATAGGTACCGAGATGCCAAAATTCTCGGAAAATTAAGGGCAATTATGTGATAAAAGAATATTATCAAAAAAGTTAATTTCAGCTTTTTTTTTTTCGGACTGTTATGTACCAAACCCTAAAGTTGGAGGCAAAGCCTCCAATATGAGGAAATTAAACGACCTTACCGGAAATCTGTGATTTGTGTGTTTTTGAGCATGTTAGGCACCAAAACGATAAATAATAAGGAACTCACTCTATATGGGAATCCAAAACAAGATTACTGAAAACGTGTCTTCTCAGTATTTTACGTAGAAAAACGTTAAAACAGATGCAAACCAACCAATATCAAGAAATAGAAAAACGTTACCAAAAAGGTATATTGTGAGTGTTTTTGAGCTTTTTACCTACAAAAGCGCGAAAATTGATGGAAAGCACTCTATATTGGGAAACAAAAGGACATTGCAAGAATAGTGTATAATGAGTGTTTTATAGTTCAAAAGAACCACAAAGCAAACAACGCAAAAACTTGTGTGTATGGAGAGTTAATTTCAGCTTTTTTTTTCGGACTTTTATGTACCAAACCCTAAAATGCATGGAAAGCCTCCAATATGAGGAAATTAAACGACCTTGCCAGAAATCTGTATTTTGTGTGTTTTTTTTTTAGCATGTTAGGCATTAAAACGATAAATAATAAGGATCTCACTCTATATTGGAATCCAAAACAAAGGAACTGAAAACGTGTCTTCTCAGTGTTTTACGTAAAAAAACGTTAAAACGGATGCAAACTAACCAATATCAAGAAATAGAAAAAGGTTATCAAAAATGTATATTTTGAGTGTTTTTGAGCTTTTTACCTATAAAAACGCGAAAATTGATGCAAATCATTGTATATTGGGAAACAAAAGGACATTGCAAGAAAAGTGTATAATGAGTATTTTATAGTTCAAAAGAACCACAAAGCAAACAACGCAAAAACTCGTATATATGGAGAGATTTCTTAGATACCAAAATGCTGAAACTCATGAATAACACTCTTAATTGAGAAACAGAACAACCTTACTAAATGCGTGTATTTTGAGTGTTTTTCACATTTTTAGTTACCAAAAACCCCAAATTACATGCGAAAATAGCTTTGTGGGGAAAAGAATGACTTTACCAGAAAAGTATCTTTTGAATGTTTTTTCAACGTGATAGGTAATAAAGCTCTCAAATGCAGGATAATCACATTACATTGGAATAAAACCATTTTTTACCAAGAACTTGCCTTTAAGTGTTTTTGAGCTCCTTTTATACAAAACTGCTAAAACGCATGCAAAACACACTTTATGGAGAAACAGAATAACATTACCAAAACCTTGTATTTTGAGTGTTTTTGATCACGTTATCTATAAAAACGCTTAAATACATGCAAAGAACCTTATGTTTGGGAAACGAAAGGACATTACGAGAAACGTGTATTATGAGTATTTTGAATAACCTTAAGTACCAAAAAGTTCAATCCCACAAATAACACTCTTTATTGAGAAAAAATAAATAAATAAATAAAAAATAAAAAAAGTAGGATTTTTTTTTATTTATCTTCATAGGTACCGAGATGCCAAAATTCTGGGAAAATTCAGGGCAATTATATAATAAAAGAATATTATCAAAAAAGTTAATTTTAGGTTTTTTTTCGGACTGTTATAATATTATACCAAACCCTAAAGTGCATGTAAAGCCTCCTATATGAGGAAATTAAACGACCTTATAAGAAATCTCTCTTTTGAGAGTTGTTCAGCATGTTAGGCACCAAAACAATAAATAATAAGGAACTCAATCTATATGGGAATTCAAAACAAAATTACTGAAAACGTGTCTTCTCAGTGTTTTACGTAGAAAAACGCTAACACGGATGCAAACAAACCAATATAAAGAAATAGAAAAAACATTACCAAAAAGGTATATTTTGAGTGTTTTTGAGCTTGTTACCTATAAAAAACACAAAAATTGGTGCAAAACACTCTATAATGGGAAAGAAAAGGACATTGCATGAAAAGTGTATAATGAGTGTTTTATAGTTCAAAAGAACCACAAGGCAAAAAATGGAAAAACTATTGTATATGAAGAAGTTTCGTAGATACCAAAATGCTGAAACTCATGAACAACACTCTTAATTGAGAAACAGAACAATCTTACTAAATGTGTGTATTTTGAGTGCTTTTAACATTCTTAGTTACCAAAACCCAAAATTGCATGCGAAACCAGCTTTATGTAGGAAAAAAATGACATTTCCAGAAAAATGTCTTTTGAGTGTTTTTGTGTTAGGCAAAGAAGCACTAAATAGCAGGGCAATCACATTACACTGGAATAAAATCAATTTTTAATAAGAATTTGCCTTGAAGTGTTTTTGAGTTCCTTATATACCAAAACACTAAAATGCATACAAAATACACTTTATTCTGAAACAGAACATTACCAAAAACATGTATTTTGAGTGTTTTTTATCATATTTCCAATAAAAACGCTTAAATGACATTACCAGAAAAATGTCTTTTAAGTGTTTTTGAGCGTGATATGCAAGAAAGCACTAAAAAGCAGAAAAATCACATAACTTGGGAATAAAACTAACTTTTACGAAGAACTTGCCTTTAAATGTTTTTTTAACAACTTACATACCAAAACGCTAAAACGCATGTAAAACACCCTTTATGGAGAAACAGAATAACATTACCAAAAATATGTATTTTGGGTGTTTTTGATCATGTTACTTATAAAAATGCTTAAATACATGTAAAGAACCCTATGTTTGTATAAGAAAAAAATATTAAGAAAATCGTGTATTATGAGTGTTTTTAAGTTCCTTAAGTACCAAAAAGCTAAAACACACAAAAAACACTTTATAGAGAAAAAAAAAATTTTGTTATTCATCTTCATAGGTACCGAGATACCAAAATTGTTGAAAAATTCAGGGAAATAAAAAAAAACATTATAAAAAAATAATTTTAGCTTTTTTCCGGAATTATGTACCAAACCCTGAAGTGCATGCAAAGCCATCTATATGGAAAAATTACTCGACTTTCCCAGAAACCCTTCTTTTGAGTGTTTTTTCAGCAATTTTAACAATATTACTGAAAACGTGTATTTTCTGTGATTTACGTACAAAAACGCTAAAACGGATGCAAACCAACCAATATTAAGAAATAGTGTAACATTACCAAAAAGATATATTTTGATGTGTTTTTGAGCTTGTCACCTACAAAAAGATGCGAAAATGGATGAAACGCACTCTATATTAGGAAAAAAAAAGGACATTACGAGAAACGTGTATAATGAGTGTTTTATAGTTTCACAAGAACCACAAGGCAAAAAACTCAAAAGCTCGTGTGCATAAAGAAGTTTCTTACATACCAAAATGCTGAATCTCATGAATAACACTTTTAATTTAGAAACAGAACTACCTTACCAAATGTGTGTATTAGAGAAGTTTCTTACATACCAAAATGCTGAAACTCATGAATAACACATTTAATTAAGATACAGAACCTTACTAAATGCCTTTATTTTGAGTGTTTTTCAAATTCTTAGTTACCAAAACCCCAAATTCCATGCGAAACTAGCTTTATGTGGGAAAAAAATAATATTACCAGAAAATGTCTTTCGAGTGTTTTTGAGCGTGTTAGGCAATAAACCACTAAAAAGCAGGGCAATCACATTACATGGGAATAAAACCAACTTTTAACAAGATCTTGCCTTTAGGTGTTTTTGAGGTCATTACATACCAAAACGCTAAAACGCATGCAAAACACCTTTTATGGAGAAACAGAATAACATTACCAAAAATATGTATTTTGAGTGTTTTTGATCATGTTATCTATAAAAACGCTTAAATACTTGCAAAGAATCTTGTGTTTGGGAAACGAAAGGACATTACGAGAAATATGTATTATGATTGTTTTTTAGTTCCTTAAGTACCAAAAAGCTAAAACCCACAAATAACACTCATTATTTAGAAAAAAATAAATCAATAAAAAAATAAAAAATAGGATTTTATTTATTTTTTGTTATTCATCTTCATAGGTACCGAGATGCCAAAATTCTGGGAAAATTCCGGGCTATTATATGATAAAAGAAAATTATCAAAAAAGTTTATTTTAGCTTTATTTTCGGACTGTTATATACCAAACCCTAAAATGCATGCAAACCCTCCTCCTATATGAGAAAATTAAACGACCTTAAAAGAAATCTGTCTTTTGAGTGTTTTTCAGAATGTTAGGCACCAAAACGATAAATAAATAAGGAACTCACTCTATACGGGAATCAAAACAAAACTACTGAAAACGTGTCTTCTCAGTGTTTTAGGTAGAAAAACGGTAAAACGGATGCAAACCAACCAATATAGAAAAATAGAAAAATATTACTATAAAGGTATATTTTGAGTGTTTTTGAGCTTGTTACCTACAAAAAACGCGAAAATTGAAGCAAAGCTCTCTATATTAGGAAATAAAAGGACATTGCAAGAAAAGTGTATAATGAGTGTTTTAGAGTTCAAAAGAACCAAAAGTCAAAAAATGCAAAAACTTGTGGATGTGGAGAAGTTTCCTAGATACCAAAATGCTGAAACTCATGAATAATATTCCTAATTGAGAAACAGAAAAACTTTACTAAATTCGTGTATTTTGAGTGTTTTTCATATTCTTAGTTACCAAAAACCCAAATTTCATGCGAAACCAGATTTATGTTGGAAAACATGACATTTCCAGAAAATTGTCTTTTGAGAGTTTTTGAGCGTGATCGGCAATAAAGCACTAAAAAGCAGGGCAATAACTTTTCATTGGAATAAAACCAATTTTTACCAAGAACTTGCCTTTAAATGTTTTTGAGCTCCTTATATACCAAACCGCTAAAACGCATGCAAAACAAACTTTATGGAAAAACAGAATATTACCAAAAACATGTAATTTGGGTGTTTTTTTATCTTGTTATTTATAAAAACGCTTAAATACATGCAAAGAACATTATGTTTGGGAAACAAAAGGACATTACGAGAAACTTGTATTATGAGTGTTTTTTAAGTTCCTTAAGTACCAAAAAGCTAAAACCCACAAATAACACTTTATATTTAGAAAAAAATATATATATTTTTTTTTTCTTCTTCATAGGCACCGATATGCAAAAATTCTGGGATAATTCAGGAAAATTATATGAACAAAAGAATATTATCAAAAAAGTTAATTTTAACTTTTTTTTTCGGACTGTTATGTACCAAACCCTAAAGTGCATGTAAAGCCTCCTATATGAGAAAATTAAACGACCTTACCAGAAATCTGTGTTTTGAGTGTTTTTCAGTATGTTAGGCACCAAAACGATAAATAATAAGGAACTCATTCTATATGGGAATCCAAAACAAAATTACTGAAAATGTATCTTCTCAATGTTTTATGTAGAAAAACGAAAAAAAAACTCGTGTATATAAAGAAGTTTCTTAGATACCAAAATGCTGAAACTCATGAATAACAATCTTAATTAAGAAACAGAACAACCTTAGCAAATGCCTGTATTTTGAGTGTTTTTCATATTCCTAGTTAGCAATACCCAAAATAGCATAAGAAAAAAATGACATTACCAGAAGTGTCTTTTAATTGTTTTTGAGCGTGTTAGGCAATGAAGTACAGGGCAATCACTTACATGGGAATAAAACCAACTTTTACCAAGAACTTACCAATATATGTTAGGCAATGAAGTACTAAAAAGCAGGGCAATCACTTACATGGGAATAAAACCAACTTTTACCAAGAACTTATCAATATATGTTTTTGAGCTCTTTACATACCAAACCGCTAAAACGCATGGAAAAGAAACTTTATGGAGAAACAGAATAATATTACCAAAAACATGTATTTTGAATGTTTTTGATAATGTTATCTTTAAAAACACTTAAATACATGCAAAGAACCTTATGTTTGGGAAACGTAAGGACATTAGAAGAAACGTGTATTATGAGTGTTTTTAAGTTCCTTAACTACCAAAAAGCTGAAACCCACAAATAACACTTGTTATTCAGAAAAAAAATAAAAATAAAAAAAATAAATAAAAGGATTTTTTTTTTATTAATCACCTTCATAGGTATCGAGATGCCAAAATTCTGTGAACAGTTAGGGCAATTATATGATAAGAGAATTATATAAAAAAAGTTGATATTAGGTTTTTTTCGGACTGTTATGTATCAAACACTAAAGTGCATGCAAAGCCTCCCATATGAGGAGATTAATCAACCTTACCAGAAATCTGTGTTTTGAGTGTTTTTCAGCATGTTAGGCACCTAAACGATAAATAATAAGGAACTCACTCTGTATGGCAAGCCAAAACAATATTACTGAAAACGTGTCTTCTCAGTGTTTTACGTAGAAAAACTCTAAAACGGATGGAAACCAACCAATATCAAGAAGTAGAAAAACATTACCAAAAAGGTATATTTTGAGTGTTTTTGAGCTTGTTACCTACAAAAAAAAAACACGAAAATTGATGATCTATATTGATACTCTATATTGGGAAACAAAGGGACATTGCGAGAAAAGTGTATAATGAATGTTTTTATAGTTCAAAACAACCACAAGCCAAAAAACGCAAAAACTCGTGTATATGGAGAAGTTTCCTAGATACCAAAATGCTGAAACCCATGAATAACACTCTTAATTGAGAAACAGAACAACTTTACTAAATGCGTGTATTTTGAGTGCTTTTCACATTCTTAGTTACCAAAATCCAAAATTGCGTGCGAAATAAGCTTTATGTGGGAAAAAAATGACATTACCAGAAAAGTGTCTTTTGAGTGTTTTTGAGCGTGATAGGCAATAAAGCACTAAAAAGCAGGGGAATCACTTTACATGGAAATAAAATTAATTTTTACCAAGAACTTGCCTTTAAGTGTTTTGAGCTCCTTATATACCAAAACGCTAAAACGCATGCAAAACACACTTTATGGAGAAAGAGAATAACATTACCAAAAACATATATTTTGAGTGTTTTTTGATCATGTTACCAATAAAAACGCTTAAATACATGCAAAGAACCTTATGTTTGAGAAACGAAATGACATTACGAGAAACGCGTATTATCAGTGTTTTTAAAATGATTATTTACTAAAAAGCTAAAAAGCCACAAATAACACTCTTTATTGAGAAAAATAAATTAATAAATACGATATTTTTTTTCTTTCTTTTTCATCTTCACAGGTACCGAGATGCCAAAATTTCGGCAAAATTCAGGAAATTCTTAGTCAATTATCAAAAAAGTTAATTTTAGCTTTTTTTTTTCGTACTGTTATGCACCAAACCCTAAAGTGCATGCAAAGCCACCTATATGGGGAAATTAAACATCTTTGCCAGAAAACTGTCTTATGAGTGTTTTTCAGCTTGTTAGGTACCCTAACGGTAAATAACATGCAAGTCATTCTATATGGGAATCTAAAACAAAATTACTGAAAAAGTGTCTTTTCTGTGTTTTACGTAGAAAAACGCTAAAACGGATGCAAACCAACCAATAAGAAGAAATAAAATAACTTTACCAAAAAGGTATATTAATATTAATTGAGAAACAGAACAACCTTACCAAATGCGTATATTTTGAATGTTTTTTCACATTCTTAGCAAAACCCCAAATAGCACGCGAAACTATGTTGGAAAAAAAATGACATTACTAGAAGTGTCTTTTGAGTGTTTTTGAGCGTGTTAGGCAATAAATCACAAAAAAAAAAAAAAAACTGGGCAATCACATTACATGCGAATAAAATAAACTTTTACCAAGAACTTGCCTTGAAGTGTTTTTGACCTCTTTACAAACCAAAACGCTAAAACGCATGCAAAAAAAACTCCTTTTTTTGAGAAGCAGAATAACATTACTTAAAACATGTGTTTTGAGTGTTTTTAAGTGTTTTTAAGTGTTCCTTAAGTACCAAAATGTTAAAACCCACAAATAACACTCTTTATAGGGAAATAAAAAAAAAAAAGCTTTTTTTTTATATTGATTTTCATAGGTACCAAGATGCCAAAATTCTGCCAAAATTCAGGGAATTTATGGGGAAAAAAAAAACATTATCAATAAAGTTAATTATAGCTCTTTTTTCGGATTTTTATGTACCAAACTCTAAAGTGCATGCAACCTATATAAGGAAGTTAAACGACTTTACCAGAAATCTGTCTTTTCAGTGTTTTTCAGCATATTAGGCACCAAAACGATAAATAATATGGAAGTCAGTCAATATGTGAATTCAAAACAAAATTACTGAAAACGTGTCTTTTCAGTGTTTTACGTAGAAAAACGCTAAAACGGACGCAAACAAACAAATATGAAGAAATAGAATAACATTACCAAAAAGTGTTTTTGAGCTTTTCACCTACAAAAAACGCGCAAATGGATGGAAAGCACTCTATATCGGGAAGAAAAAGGACATTACGAGAAACGTGTATAATGAGTGTTTTATAGTTTCACAAGAACCACAAGGCAAAAAACGCAAAAACTCGTGTATATAGAGAAGTTTCTTACATACCAAAACGCTAAAACTCATGAATAACACTTTTAATTGAAAAACAGAACTACCTTACCAAATGAGTGCATTTTGAGTGTTTTTCACATTCTTAGTTACGAAAATCCCAAATTGCATGCAAAACTAGCTTTATGTGGGAAAAAAATGACATTATTAGAAAAGTGTCTTTTGAGTGTTTTTGAGCGTTATATGCAACAAAACACTAAAAAGCAGAAGAATCACATTACACTGGGATAAAACCAAATTTTACGAAGAACTTGCCTTTAAGTGTTTTTTAACTCCTTACATACCAAAACGCTAAACGCATGCAAAACAACCTTTATGGAGAAACAGAATAACATTACCAAAAACATGTATTTTGAGTGTTTTGATCATGTTACCTATAAAATCGTTTTAATACATGGAAAGAACCCTATGTTTGTGAAACGAAAGGACATTACGAAAATCTTGTATTATGAGTATTTTTAAGTTCCTCAAGTACTAAAAATCTAAAACCCACAAATAAGACTCTTTATAGAGAAAAAAAAATAATAAAAAGATATATTTTTTTTTGTTATTCATCTTCATAGGTACCGAGATGCCAAAATTCTGAGAAAATTCAGGGAAATTATGTAAAAAAAAAACAAAAAAATAATTTTAGCTTTTTCCGGAGTTATGTACGAAACTCGGAAGTGCATGCAAAGCCACCTATATGGGGAAATTACACGACTTTACAAGAAACGTGTCTTTGGGTGTTTTCAGCAATTTCAACAATATTACTGAAAACGTGTCTTTTGAGTTTTAGCGTAGAACGCTAAAACGAGTGTATTTTGAAACGAGTGTATTTTGAGTGTATGCAAAGCCACCGATATGGGAAAATTAAACGACTTTACAAGAAACCTGTCTTTTGAGTGTTTATCATCATGTTAGGCATAAAAAACGATAAATAACATGGAAGTCACTCTATATGGGAATCCAAAACAAAATTACTGAAAACGTGTCTTTTCTGTGTTTTACGTAGAAAAACGCTAAAACGGATGGAAACCAACCAATATGAAGAAATAGAATAACATTACCAAAAAGTTATATTTTGAGTGTTTTTGATCATGTTACCTATGAAAACGCTTATAAATACATGCAAAGAAGTTTATCTTTAGGAAACAAAAGGACATTACGAGAAACGAGTATTATGAGTGTTTTTACGTTCCTTAAGTACCAAAAAGCTTAAACCCACTAATAACACTCATTATAGAGAAAAAACAAATAAATGAAAAAATGGCATTTTTTTTTTTTTGTTATTGATCTTCATAGGTACCGAGATGCCAAATTCTAGCAAAATTTAGGGAAATAATGTGAAAAAGAATATCAAAAAAGTTAATTTTAGTTGTTTTTCAGACCGTTATGTACCAAACTCTAAAGTGCATGTAGAGCCACCTATATAGGGAAATTAAACGACTTTACCTGAAACCCGTCTTTTGCCTGTTTTTCAGTATGTTAGGCACCAAAACAATAAATAATATGGAAGTCACTCTGTATGGGAATCCAAAACAAAATTACTGAAAACGTGTCTTTTCAGTGTTTTACGTAGAAAAACGTTCAAACGAATGCAAATCAACCAATATCATGAAATAGAATAATATTACCAAAAAGGTATTTTTTGTGTTTTTGAGCAAAAATGGATGCAAATCTCTATATTGGGAAACAAAAGGACATTACGAGAAACATTTATAATGAGTGTTTTATAGTTTCACAAGAACCACAAGGCAAAACAAGCAAAAACTCGTGTACTCGTATATGGAGATTTTTCTTAGATACAAAAATGCTGAAATTCATGAAAAAAACTCTTCATTGAGAAAGAGAACAACGTTACCAAATGCGTGTATTTTGAGTGTTTTTCACATTCTTAGTTACCAAAACCCGAAATTACATAAGAAACTAGCTTTATGTTGGAAATAAATGACATTACCAGAAAAAAAGTGTCTTTTGAGTGTTTTTGAGCGTGTTAGGCAATAAAGCACAAAAAGGCAGGGCAATGACATTACATGGGAATAAAACCAACATTTACCAAGATCTTGTCTCTAAGTGTTTTTCAGCTCCTTACATACCAAAACGCTAAAATGCATGCAAAACACCCTTTATTGAGAAACAAAAAAACATTACGAAAAAACATGAATTATCAGTGTTTTTGATCTCTTACGTATAAAAACGCTTAAATACATGCAAAGAACCCTATGTTTGGGAAACGAAAGGAAATTACGAGAAACATGTATTATGAGTGTTTTTAAGTTCCATGAGTACGAAAAGAGTTAAAACCCACAAATAACACTCTTTATAGAGAAAATAAATAAATAAATAAAAACTAGGATTTTTTTTTTGTTATTTATCTTCATAGGTACCGAGATGCCAAAATTCTGGCAAAATTCAGGGAAATTATGTGAAAAAATAATATTATGAAAAAAGTTAATTTTTGCTTTTTTTTTTTTCGGACTGTTATGTACCAAACATTAAAGTGTATGAAAAGCCACCTACATGAGGAAATTAAACGACTTTACCAGATACCTGTCTTTTGAGTGTTTTTCAGCAAGTTAAGCACCAAAACGATAAATAATATGGAAGTCACTCTTTATAGGAATCCAAAACAAAATTACTGAAGACGTGTCTTTTTAGTGTTTTACTTAGAAAAATATTAAAACGGATGCAAACCAACCAATATGAAGAAATAGAATAATATTACTAAAAAGTTATATTTTGAGTGTTTTTGAGCTTGTTACCTACAGAAAACGCGAAAATAGTTGCAAAGCACTCTATATTGGGAAAGAAAAGGACATTACGAGAAACGTGTATAATGAGTGTTTTATAGTTTCACAAGAACCTCAAGGGAAAACACGCAAAAACTCGTGTATATGGAGATGTTTCTTAGATACCAAAATGCTGAAATTCATGAATAACACTCTTAATTGAGAAACAGAACAACATTATCAGATGGGTGTATTTTGAATCTTTTTAACATTCTTACTTACCAAAACCCCAAATTGCATGCGAAACTAGTTTTTATGTGTGAAAAAAAATATTACCAGAAAAGTGTCGAGTTTTTTTGAGCGTGTTAGGCAATAAAGCACTAAAAAGCAAGGGAATAAAACCAACTTTTGCCAATAACTTGTATTTAAATGTTTTTAAGCTCCTTACATACGAAAACGCTAAAACGCATAAAAAACAAGTATTTTGAGTCTTTTGTAAGATTGTTATGTAAAAAAACGCCTAAATGAATCGGAAATATCCAATATGGGAAAAATGAAAAGACATCACGAGAAACGTGTATTATGAGTGTTTTTTATTTTTTTAGTATCAAAAGAGTAAAACGCATGAAAAACACTCTATATGGAGAAACAGAACAATACTACCAAAAAAAAAAAAAAACGTGCATTTTGAGTGTTATGACATTGTTAGTTACCAAAAAGACAAAATTCATGGAAAGACCCATGTATAGATAGATATATGAAACGACTTTAAAAACGTATGAAAATACAATATATAGAGAAACAGAATACACTAACCAAAAACGTGTATTTTGTGTTTTTTTTTTTTTTGAGCTTATTATGTACAAAATCGCCTGTCATCAAACAAATCACCCTGCATATGGAAATAAAAAGGACATTACGAGAAACTTTTGTTGTTGTTTTTTTTTTATTACTTTCTTAAGTACCAAATCAGTACTTCAATAGTGCTCTGAAGAAAAAGAACAAACTTACCAAAAACGGGTATTTTTTTACATTGATAATTACCAAAACGCCAACATGCATGTAAAGCAACCTATATGAAGAAACAAAACGAAATCACTAAAAACTTGTCTTTTGTTATTTTTTGAGCGTGTTAGGCACCAAATCAGTAAGAAGCAACGAAATCACCCCATAGGGGAATACAAAACAACTTTACTAAAACGTGTCTTTAGAGTGTTTTTTTAGGTTCTTACGAACTAAAATGTCAAAATACATGCAAACACCCTGTTAGCTACCAAAGCACTAAAAACAGCCTATATGAGGAAACGAAAGGACATGACAAAAAAACGCAAAAATGGAGAAAGAAAAAACATTACCAAAATCGTGTAATTTGAATGTTTTTCACATTGTCAGGTAGCAAAACACCATAATGCTTGCTCGCTATAAGAGAAAATTAAACAACAATGTAAGAAATGTGTTTTTATGTGTTTTTCAGCGTGTTAGGCACGAAAACGCTAAATAGCATGGAAAACACCTTATATAGAAATGCAAAATAATAAGCATGTCTTTTAAGTGTTTTAAGCTTTTTACGTTCCAAAACGTTAAAACACGTGTAACAAACATGAATGATCTTACCAAACAGAAAAAAAACCTTACCAAAAACGTGTATTTTGAGTCTTTTTGAGTCTGTTACGTACATCATCTTAAAAATGCATGTAAAGCACCCTGTATGAGGAAACGATAGGACATTACGAGAAACGTGCATTATCAGAGTTTTGAGTCTCTTAGGTACCAAACACTAAACTGCCTGAATGAAAATTAAATATATTCTATATCTCTTAACAGAGAAACAGAACATCACCAAAAACGTGTTTTTGAGTTTTTTTTTTTTTTCCTTTTTATGTACCAAAACGTCAAAATACATACGAAGCATCCTATATGGGGAAATGGAAAGACGTTTGGAGAAACAAGTTTTATTTGTGTTTCTGAGCTTCCTAAGTAAGCTTCCTAAGTACCAAAACGCTAAAAAGGATGAATAGCACCCTATATATAGAGAAAAAGAACAACATTACCTAAAATCTTTATTTTGAGCGTTTTTCACATTATATAGCAAAACATCATAATGCATGAAGAAGCAAATCGATATTACAGGAAACGTGTCTTTTGAGTGTTTACTTGAGTGTTAGGAATCAAAATGCTAAAAAGCATTGAAAGCACCCTATTTGGCAATAGAAAATAACATTACCAAGAAAGTATCTTTAGAGTGTTTTTCACCTTCTTACATCCGAAATCGCTGAAAAGCATGCAAAACAACCTTTACGGAGAAACAAATTAACATTACCAAAAACTTATATTTTGATTGTTTTTGTGCTTGTTAAGTATAAAAGTGCCAAATTACACGCAAAGCATCCGACATTACGAGAAAAGTGTATTATGAAAGATTTTGAGGTTTTTAGGTACCCAGACTCAAAAACACATGATTAGAACTTTATATGGAAAAATAACTCTACCGAAAACTTTTACTTAAACTTTTTTTTTATATTGTTAAGTACCAAAAGACAAAATGCATTGGAAGCCCCATTTATCGGGAAACGAAACGACATGATCATCAACGTGTGTTTTGAGTGTTTTTCAACGTTTTAGACACCAAAACGCTGAAAAGCATGGAAAGTGCTCCATAAAGGAATACAAAATAAAATGACTAAAAACGTGTTTTAAAGGTTCTTATGTACAGAAACGCTAAAAATCAAGCAAAACACCCTTTATAGAGAAGCGAAATAAATATTTCGTTGATAAATCACATTCAGGACAGTTAGGGAATATCCCTTACAGAAGAATAAGATTGCAGAAGAATGATCCTAAATGGATGACAGAGGTTAAAACATTACATAGGGCGAAAGAGAAGTATATATGAGATTAAAGACAGGGGAAGTGGTTTTAAGGCCATAATATAATGAATTAGAAAAGTCAGGAGTTTAACAAGGAAAGCTAAAAATAGTTATGAATTAAAGGTAGCCAGCCAAGCGAAGATGGACCCCAAGGGATTTTATCACGCATATAAGACGAAGAATAGAGAAACAATAGTTCCTTAAAGACAGCAGAATGGGACCTGCTTAGTTGTTGGGAGGAGATTAGTAAAATTGTGAACGAGTATTTTTTAACTGTCTTTGCCCAGGAAAACATGCAGGATTTGCCGAATAGTGACAAGATATCTAGAGTAGAAGAAAATGAGAAGCTGACAGATATTACCATAACTAAAGAGATAGTGGAACAGGAGATAGATAAGCTGAAAAGTTCAAGTCACCAGGACCAGATGAAATGTATTCCACAGTATTTAAGAATTGGAAAAAGGTTATAAGTAATCTGGATAAGGTCATGGCCAAGCGGCAGGCGACAGAGTGTTGTAATAAACGGCTCTAAATCCGAGTGTGGTCAAGTAATTAGTGGGGTGACAAAGGGATTATTAGTATTAGGGCCGATGTTGTTTGTAATATATGTCAATGACTTGGATAGTGGAATTAGTAGTGTTGTTAGTAAATTTGCGGATGACACGAGAGTATGTAGATTAATTAGGTCAGAATCGCATACCATCGCCTTGCAGGCAGATTTGGATAGGATGGACGAATGGACAGAGAGATGGCAAATGCAGTTTAATATCAACAAATGCAAAGCACTTAGCGTAAGTAGATGAAACCCACACAGTAGTTACACAATGAACAACCAAGTTCTGGTAGGTTCAGGGTTAGAAAAAGAATTGAGATTTAAAGTTAGCTCTGAACTCCGTCTAAGAAAGCAATGCAAAGAGGCCAGAAACAAAGCAAATAGTGTATTATGATTCATTTTCAGGAGTGCTAAAAGTAAAACTCCCGAAGTAATATTAAAGTTACATTTAGCGCTGGTCAGACTTCATCTAGACTACGCTGTCCTATTCTGGTCACCACATCACAGGAAGGATAAAGGTCTATTAGAATTACTTGAAAGGAGAATGACTAAAAGGATACAGGGGATGAGGAGTATTCCTTACGAAGCGAGATTCAAGCTGTTAAATTTACATTCTTTAGAGAGACGTAGGTTAAGAGTGGACCTGATAGAAGTCTTTAAGTGGGATATGGGTTATAACAAGGGGAACATAATGAAAATTCTTAGAATCTGTAACCATGATAGAACAAAAAAATAGAACATCAAGCTTTCAGGCTTGAGCCTGAAAACTTGATGTTCAACAAGGAAACAGGAAGGAATTGGTTTTCAAATACAGTAGTAGATGATTGGAAGGGACTTAGTAATCAAGCTGTTAGTGCTGAGGCATTTGGCAACTGTAAGAGAAAATTACACATTTATAGATGGGGATGATAGGTGGAAATACGTAGGTATATTTCATACAAGTACTGCCACGTGTAGGCCTGATGCCTTCTTGCATATTTACTTATTTCTTATGTTTTTATGTTCTTATTACCAAAAGCGTGTATTTTCAGTGTTTTTAAGCTATTCCGTGAAAAATAAAATGCCAAAATGCATGCAAAGCACCCTAAATGAGGAAAAAAAGGGACATTACAAGAAACGTGCATTATAAGTGTTTTTGAGATTCTTAGATACCAAAATCGTGAAACTCATGAATAACACCCTTAATTGAGAAACAGAACAACCTTACCAAATGCGTTTATTTTGAGTGTTTTTCACATTCTTGGTTACCAAAAACCCAAATTGCATACGAAACTAGCTTTATGTGGAAAAAAAAAGATATTTCCAGAAAAGTGTCTTTTGAGTGTTTTTGAGGGTGTTAGGCAATAAAGCACTAAAAAGCAGGGCAATCACATTACATGGGAATAAAACCAACTTTTACCAAGAACTTGCCTTTAAGTGTTTTTGAGCTCATTACATACCAAAACGCTAAAACTCATGCAAAACACCCTTTATGAAGAAACAGAATAACATTACCAAAAAACATGTATTTTGAGTGTTTTTGATCATGTTACCTATAAAAACGTTTAAGTACATGCAAAGAACCCTATGTTTGGGAAACGAAAGGACATTACGAGAAACGTGTATTATGAATGTTATTAAATTCCTTAAGCCCCAAAAAGCTAAAATCCACAAATAACACTATAGAGAAAAAAAAAAAAAGAATTTTCTTTTTTTTTTTGTTATTCTTCTTCATAGGTACCGAGATGCCAAAATTCAGGCAAATTCCAGGGAAATTAAGTGGAAAAAAGAACATTATCAAAAAAAGTTAATTTTTTTTTTTCGGACAGTTATGTACCAAAACCTAAATTGCATGCAAAGCACCCTCTGTAGGGAAATTAAACGACTTTACCAGAAACCTGTATTTTGAGTGTTTTTCAGCATGTTAGGAACCAAAACAATAAATAATATGGAAGTCACTCTATATGGGAATCTAAAACAAAATCATTTAACACTTGTCTTTTCAGTGTTTTACGTAGAAACACGCTAAAACGGATACAAACAAACCAATATGAAGAAATAGAATAACATTGCTAAAAAGGTATATTTTGAGTGTTTTTGAGCTTGTTACCTACAAAAAACGCGAAAATGGATGCAAAGCACTCTATATTGGGAAATAAAAGGACATTACGAGAAACCTGTATAATGAGTGTTTTATAGTTTCAAAAGAACCACAAGGCAAAAGTTTCTTAGATACCAAAATGCTGAAACTCATGAATAACACTCTTGATTGAGATACAGAACAACCTTACCAAATGCTTGTATTTTGAGTGTTTTTCACATTCTTAGTTACCAAAACACGAAATTGCAAGCGAAACTATGTTTTTTGTGGGAAAAAAATTATATTGCCAGAAAATGTCTTTTGACTGTTTATGAGCGTGTTAGGCAATAAAGTACTTAAAAGAAGGGCAATCACATTACATGGGAATAAAAGAAACTTTTACCAAGAACTTGCCGTTAAATATTTTTGAGCTGCTTACATACCAAACGGTAAAACAAATGCAAAAAATCCTTTATTGAGAAACACAATAACATTACAAAAAACATGTATTTTGAGTGTTTTTGATCATGTTACCTATAAAAGCTCTTAAATACATGCAAAGAATCTTATGTTTGGGAAACGAAAGGACATTACGAGAAACGCTTATTATAAGTGTTTTTAAGTTATTTAAATACCAAAAAGCTAAAACCCACAAATGACACTCTTTATGAAGAAACAAAAAAATAAAAATAAAAATAAAAAAAATAAATAAAAGAAAATAATAATTCTTTTTTTTTTTTTGTTATTCATCTTCATAGGTACCGAGATGCCAAAATTCTGTTAAAATTCAGGGAAATTATGTGGATAAAAGAACATTATCGAAAAAGTTGATTTTAGCTATTTTTTCGGACTGTTATATACCAAACCCTAAAATGCATGCAAAGCCATCTATATGGGGAAATTAAACGACTTTAAAAGAAAACTGTCTTTTGAGTGTTTTTCAGCACTCAAACGATAAATAATATGGAAGTCACTCTATACGGGAATCCAAAACAAAATTAATGAAAACGTGTCTTTTCAGTGTTTTACGTAATAAACGCTAAAACGGATGCAAACAGACCAATATGAAGAAATAGAATAACATTACCAAAAAGGTATATTTTAAATATTTTTGAGGTTGTAACCAACAACAAAAAAAAAAAACGCGAAAATGGATGCGAAGCACTCTATATTGGGAAATAAAAAGACATTACGAGAAACGTGTATAATGAGTATTTTATAGGTTCACAAGAACCACGAAGCAATACACGCAAAAACTAGTCTATATTATATGGAGAAGTTTCTTAGGTACCAAAATGCTGAAACTCCAGAATAACACTTTTAATTAAGAAACAGAATAACATTACTAAATGCGTGTATTTTGAGTGTTTTTCACATTCTTAGTTACTAGAACCCCAAATTGCATGCGAAACTACCTTTATGTGGGAAAAAAATGACATTACCAGAAAAGTGTCTTTTGATTGTTTTTGAGAGACTTAGGCAATAAAGCACTTAAAAAGTAGGGCAATCACATTACATGGGAATAAAACCAACTTTTACCAAGAACTTGCCTTTAAGTGTTTTATAATTCCTTATATACCAAAACGCTAAAACACATGGAGAACACCCTTTATTGAGAAACAGATTAATATTACCAAAAAATATGTATTTTGAGTGTTTTTGATCATGTTACCTCTAAAAAGGCTTAAATACATGCCCTATACCCTATGTCTGGGAAACAAAATGACATTACGAGAAACGTGTATTATGCGTGTTTTTAAGTTCCATAAGTACCAAAAAGCTAAAACCTCTTTATAGAGAAAAAATAAAGAAAAAATTAAAAAATTGGATTTTTTTTTTGTTATTCTTCTTCATAGTTACTGAGATGCCAAAATTCTGGCAAAATTCAGGGAAATTATGTGTAAAAAAAAACATTATCAAAAAAGTTAATTTCAGCTTTTTTTTCGGACTGTTATGTACCAAACCATGAAGGAAATTAAACGACATTTCGAGAAACCTGTGTTTCTAGTGTTTTGAGCATGTAAGTCACCAAAACAAAAAATAATATTGAAGTCATTCTGTGTGGGAATCCAAAACTAAAATTACTTTAAACGTGTCTTTTTACGTAGAAAAAACGCTAAAACGGATGCAAACTAACCAATATGAAGAAATAGAATAAGATAACCAAAAAGGTATAATTTGAGTGTTTTTTTAGCTTTTTACTTACAAAAAACGCGAAAATGGATGCAAAGCTCTCTCTACTGGTTAACATAAGGACATTACAAGAAACGTGTATAATGAGTGTTTTATAGATTCTCAAGAATCACAAGGCAAAAAACGCAAAAACTCATATATATGGAGAAGTTTTTTAGATACCAAAATGCAGAAACTCCTGAATAACATTCTAAATTGAGAAACAGAACAACCTTACCAAATGCGTGTATTTTCAGTGTTTTTCACATTCTTAGTTACCGAAACCCCAAATTTTATGTGAAAGTAGCTTTATGTGGGAAAAAAATGACATTACCAGAAAAGTGTCTTTTAAGTGTTTTTTTTTTTTTAGCATGATAGGCAATAAAGCACTAAAAAGCAAGGCAATCACATTACACGGGAATAAAACTAACTTTTACTAAGAACTTGCCTTTAAGTGTTTTTGAGCTCCTTATATACCAAAACGCTAAAATGAATGCAAAACACCCTCTATGGAGAAACAGAATAACATTACGAAAAACATGTATTTTCAGTGTTTTTGATCATGTTACCTATAAAAGCGCTTAAATACATGCAAAGAACCTTATGTTTGGGAAATTAAAGGACATTTCGAGAAACATGTATTACGAGTGTTTTTATGTTCTTTAAGTACCATTTAGCTAAAACCAATAAATAACACTGTTTATAGAAAAAAAATAAATAAAAAGATAGGAATTTATTTATTTTTTGTTTTTCATCTTCATAAGTACCAAGATGCCAAAATTCTGGCAAAATTCAGGGGAATTATGTGAAAAAAAGAACATTATGGAAAAAAGTTAATTTTAGCTTTTTTTCGGACTGTTATGTACCAAACCCTAAAGTGCATGCAAAGCCACCTATATGGAGAAATTAAACGTCCTTACCAGAAACCTGTTTTTTTTTTTTTTTTTTTTTTTCAGCATGTTAGGCACCAAAACGAAAAATAATATGGAAGTCACTCAATGTGGGAATCCATCACAAAATTACTGAAAAAAGTGTCTTTTCAGTGTTTTACGTAGAAAAACGCTAAATCGAATGCAAACCAACGAATATGGAAGAATAGAATAACATTACCAAAAAGGTATATTTTGAGTGTTTTTGAGCTTACCTTCAAAAAACGCGAAAATGGATGGAAAGCACTCTATATTGGGATACAAAAGGACATTACGAGAAACGTGTATAATGAGTGTTTTATAGTTTCACAACAGCCACAAGGCAAAAATCGGAAAAACTCGGAGTATATGGAGAAGTTTCTTAGATACCAAAATGCTGAAACTCAGATATAACACTCTTAATTAAGAATATAGAACAACCATACCAAATGCATGTATTTTGAGTGCTTTTCACATTCTTAGTAACCGAAACCAAAAATATCATGCGAAACTAGCTTTATGTGGGAAAAAAAAATATTACCAGAAAAGTGTCTTTTGAGTGTTTTTGAACGTGATAGGCACTAAAGCACTAAAAAGGAGGGCAATCACATTATATGGGAATAAAACCAACTTTTACCAAGAACCTGCCTTTACGTGTTTTTGAGCTTACATACCAAAACGCTAAAACGCATGCGAAACACCCTTTATGGAGAAACAGAATAACATTTCCAGAAACATGTATTTTGAGTGTTTTTGATCATGTAACCTATAAAAACGCCTAAATACATGCAAAGAACCCTATGTTTGGAAAATGAAAGGACATTACGAAAATCGTGTATTATGAGTGTTTTTAAGTTCCTTAAGTACCAAAAAGCTAAAACCCACAAATAACTCTTTATAGAGAGAAATTTTTTTTGTTATTCATCTTCATATGTACCGAGATGCCAAAATTCTGGCAAAATTCATGGAAATTTTGTAAAAAAAAGATCATTATAAAAAAAATAATTTTAGCTTTTTTTTGGAGTTATGTACAAACTCTGAAGTGCATGCAGATCCACCTATATGGGGAAATTACACGACTTTACCAGAAACCTGTCTTTTGAGTGTTTTTCAGCAATTTCAACAATATTACTTAAAACGTGTCTTTTCAGTGATTTACGTAGAAAAACGCTAAAATAAATGCAAACCAACTAATATGAAGAAATAGAATAACATTACCAAAAAGATATATTTTGATGTGTTTTTGAGCTTGTTACCTACAAAAAATGCAAAAATGGATAGAAAGCACTTAATAATGGCAAAGAAGAGGACATTACGAGAAACGTGTATGAGTGTTTTATAGTTTGACAAGAACCACAAGGTAAAATATTGAAAAACTCGTGTACATAAAGAAGTTTCTTACATACCAAAAAGCTGAAACTCATGAATAACACTTTTAATTTTGAAACAGAAATACCTTACCAAATGTGTGTATTAGAAAAGTTTCTTACATACCAAAATGCTGAAACTCATGAATAAATAGAACAACCTTACTAAATGCCTGTGTTTTGAGTTTTTTTCACATTCTTAGTTACCAAAACCCCAAATTCCATGCAAAACTAGTTATATGTGGGAAAAAAATGATATTACCAGAAAAGTGTCTTTTGAGTGTTTTTGAGCGTGTTAGGCAATAAAGCACTAAAAAGCAGGGGAATCACATTATATGGGAATAAAAATATTTTTTACCAAGAACTTGCCTTTAAGTGTTTTTGAACTCATTACATACCAAAACGCTAAAACGCATGTAAAACACCTTTTTATTAAAAAACATAAGAAAATTACCAAAAACATATATTTTAAGTGTTTTTGATCATGATATCTATAAAAACGCTTAAATACATGCAAAAAACCTTATGTTTGCGAAACGAAAGGACATTACGAGAAACGTGTAAAGTGTTTTTAAGTTCCTTAAGTACCAAAAAGCTAAAACCCATAAATAACACTCTTTATTTAGAAAAAAAGTAAGAAAATAAAAAAAGGATTTTTTTTTTTATTAATCTTCATAGGTACCGAGATGCCAAAGTTCTGGGAAAATTCAGGGCTATTATATGATAAAACAAAAATTTTCAAAAAAGTAAATTTTAGCTTTTTTTTCGGACTTTTAAGTACCAAACCCTAAACTGCATCCTTTGGATGCAGTTTATGAGGAAATTAAACGACCTTACCAGAAATCTGTTTTTTGAGTGTTTTTCAGCATGTTAGGCACCAAAATGATTAATAATAAGAAACTCACTCTATATTAGAATCCAAAACAAAATTGCTGAAAACGTGTTTTTTCTTTGTTTTACGTAGAAAAACACTAAAACGGATGCAAACCTACCAATATCAAGAAATAGAAAAACATAACCAAAAAGGTATATTTTGAATGTTTTTGAGCTTGTTACCTATAAAAAACGCGAAAATTGATGCAAAGCACTCTATATTAGAAAACAAAAAGGACTTTGCAAGAAAAGTGTATAATGAGTATAATGTATAATGAACCAAAAGTAAAAAAACACAAAAAATTCGTGTATATGGAGAAGGTTCCTAGATACCAAAATGCTGAAATTCATTGAATTTCATTGAATAACACTCTTAAATGAGAAACAGAACAATCTTACTAAATGCGTGTGTTTTGAGTGCTTTTCACATTCTTAGTTACCAAAACCCCAAATTCCATGCTAAACCACCTTTATGTGAGGAAAAAATGACATTATCAGAAAAGTATCTTTTAATATTTTTTGAGCGTGATAGGCAATAAACCACTAAAAAGCAGGCCAATCATATTACATTGGAATAACACCAATTTATACCAAAAACTTGCGTTTAAGTGTTTTTGAGCTCCTTATATACCAAACCGCTAAAACGCATACAAAACAAACTTTATGG
This sequence comes from Scylla paramamosain, assembly GCF_035594125.1. Classification (NCBI taxonomy): domain Eukaryota; kingdom Metazoa; phylum Arthropoda; class Malacostraca; order Decapoda; family Portunidae; genus Scylla; species Scylla paramamosain. The sequence goes on from NC_087191.1 coordinate 2,314,600, forward strand.
ATAAACAGAAGAACATTACCAAAAACATGTATTTTGAGTGTTTTTGATCATGTTATCTATAAAAACGCTTAAATACATGCAAAGAACATTATATTTGGCAAACAAAAGGACATTACGAGAAACGTGTATTATGAGTGTTTTTTAAGTTCCTTAAGTACCAAAAAGCTAAAACCCACAAATAACACTTTATTTAGAAAAAAAATTATGGGATTTTTTTTTTTTTGTTATTCATATTCATAGGTACCGAGATGCCAAAATTCCTGGAAAATTCAAAGCAATCATATGATAAAAGAATATTGTCAAAAAAGTTAATTTCAAGTTTTTTTTTTTCGGACTGTTATGTACCAATCCTTAAAGTGCATGGAAAGACTCCTATATGAGGAAATTAAGCGATCTTACCTGAATTATGTGTTTTGAGTGTTTTTTAGCATGTTAGGCAGCAAAACGATAAATAATAAGAAACTCACTCTATATGGGAATCCCAAAAAAAGTTGCTGAAAACGTGTCTTCTCAGTGTTTTACGTAGAAAAACGCTAAAACGGATGCAAAGCAACCAATATCAAGAAATAGAAAAACATTACTAAAAAGGGATATTTTGAGTGTTTTTGAGCTTGTTACCTACAAAAAACGCGAAAATTGATGCAAAGCACTCTATATTGGGAAACAAAAGGACATTGCAAGAAAAGTGTATAATGAGTGTTTTATAGTTCAAAAGAACCACAAGGCGAAAAACGCAAAAACTTGTATATATGGAGAGGTTTCCTAACTACAAAAATGCTAAAACTCATGTACGAGTATAACACTCCTAATTGAGAAACAGAACAAACTTATTAAATGCATGTATTTTGAGTGCTTTTCACATTCTTAGTTAGCAAAACCCCAAATTGCATGCGAAAATAGATTTGTGGGAAAAAAAAGACTTTACCAGAAAAGTGTCTTATGAGTGTTTTTGAGCGTGATAGAAAATAAAGCACTAAAAAGGACGGCAATCACATTACATTGGAGAAAAACGAATTTTTACCAAGAACTTGCCTATAAGTGATTTTGAGCTCCTTATATACCAAAACACTAAAACGCATGCAAAACACTCTTTATGGTGAAACAATAACATTACCAAAAACATGTATTTTGAGTGTTTCTGATCATGTTACCATCAAAAACGCTTAAATAAATGCAAAGAACACTATTTTTGGAAAACGAAAGGACATTACGAGAAACGTGTATTAAGAGTGTTTTTAAGTTCATTAATTACCAAAAAGCTAAAAGCCAGAAATAACACTGTTTATTGAGAAACAATAAATAAATAAAAAAAAATACAATATTTTTTGTTCTTTGTTATTCATCTTCACAGGTACCGAAATGCCAAAATTCGGGCAAAATTCAGGAAATTATGTGAAATAAAAATATTATCAAAAAAGTTAAATTTAGCTTTTTTTTTCGGACTGTTATGTACCAAACCTCTAAAGTGCATGCAAAGCCACCTATATGGGGAAATTAAACGTCTTTGCCAAAAAACGGCCTTACGCGTGTTTTTCAGTATGTTAGGAACCAACACGATAAATAACATAGAAGTCAATCTATATTAGAATGAAAAACAAAATTACTAATAACGTGTCTTTTCGTTTTTTTTGTAGAAAAACGCTAAAACGGATGTAAACCAACCAATATGAAGAAATAAAATAGCATTACCAAAAATGTATATTTTAAGTGTTTTTGAAATTGTTACCTACAAAAAACGCAAAAATGGATGGAAAGCATATTGGGAAGCCAAAGGACATTACGAGAAAATGTGTATAATGAGTGTTTTATAGTTTCACAAGAACTACAAGGCAAAAAACGCAAAAATTCGTTTATATATTGGTGTCTTACATTCCAAAATGCTGAAACTCTGGAACAACACTCTTAATTGAGAAACAGAACAATCTTACTAAAGGCGTGTATTTTGAGTGCTTTTCACATCCTTAGTTACCAAAACCCCAAATTGCATGCGAAACCAGCTTTATGTGGGACAAAAATGACGTTACCAGAAAAATGTCTTTTGAGTGTTTTTTAGCGTGTTAGGCAATAAAGCACTAAAAAGCAGGGCAATCACATTACAATGGAATAAAACAAATTTTTAACAAGAACTCTCGTTTAAGTGTATTTGAGCTCCTTATATACCAAAACACTAAAATGCATGCAAAACACACTTTATAGTGAAACAGAATAACATTACCAAAAACATGTATTTTGAGTGTTTTTGATCATGTTACCAATAAAAACGCTTAAATACATGCAAAGAACCGTATTTTTGGGAAATTAAAGGAAATTACGAGAAACGTGTATTATGAGTGTTTTAAGTTCATTAAATACGAAAAAGCTAAAAGCCACAAATTACACTCTTTATTGAGAAAAAATAAATAAATAAATGAAAAAATACGATTTTTTTTTCATTCTTATTCATCTTCACAGGTAACGTTCTGGAATTTATATGAAATAAGAACATTATCAAAAAAGTTAAATTTAGCTTTTTTTTGGGACTATGTACCAAACCCCTAAATTGCTTGCAAAGCCACCTACGAGTATATGGGGAAATTAAACGTCTTTGCCAGAAAACTGTCTTATGAATGTTTTTCAGCATGTTAGGAACCAACACGATAAAACCCAAGGAACTCAATCTATATAGAAATTTAAAACAAAATTACTGAAAACGTCTCTTTTCGGTGTCTTACGTAGAAAACGCTAAAACGGATGCAAACTAACGAAAATGAAGAAATAGAATAACATTACCAAAAAGGTATATTTTTAGTGTTTTTGAAATTCTTACCTACAAAAAACGCGAAAATGGATGGAAAGCACTCTATATTGGGAAGCAAAAAGCACCAAAAAGCATGGTAGGCACCAAAACGATAAATAATATGAAAGTCACTCTATATGGAAATCTAAAAAAAAAAAAAAAATTACTGGAAACGTGCCTTTTAAAAGATTTAAGTAGAAAAACGCTAAAACGGATGCAAACCAAGCAATATGAAGAAATAGAATAACATTACCAAAAAAGTATATTTTGTGTGTTTTTGAGCTTGTTACATAAAAAGAAATGCGAAAATGGATGCAAAGCACTCTATATAAGTAAAAAAAACGACATAACAAGAAACGTGTATAATGAGTGTTTTATAGTTTCACCAGAATCACAAGGCAAAAAAACGCAAAAACTCGACTGTATGGAGAAGTTTCTAAGATACCAAAATACTGAAACTCATGAATAACTCTCATAATCAAGAAACAGAACAACCTTACTAAATGCGTGTATTTTGAGCGTTTTTTTTTTAACATTCTTAGTTACCAAAACCCCAAATTCCATGCGAAACTAGCTTTATGTGTGTCTTTGAGTGTTTTTGAGCGTGTTAGGCAATGAAGCACTAAAAAGCAGGGCAATCACATTACATAGAAATAAAACCAACTTTTACGAAGAACTTGCCTTTTAGTGTTTTTGACACGCATTTAGTAAGGTTGCTCTGTTTCTCAATTAAGAGTGTTATTTATGAGTTTCAGCATTTACACGAGTTTTTTCGTTTTTTGCCTTGTGGTTTTTTAAACTATAAAAGATTGATTATACATTTTTCTCGTAATGTCCCTTTGTTTCCCAATATAGAGAGCTTTGTATCCATTTTTGCGTTTTTTTGTAGGTAACAAGCTCAAAAACACTCAAATTATAAATTTTTGGTAATGTTTTTCTGCTTCTTGATATTGGTTGGTTTGTATCAGTTTTAGCGTTTTTGTACGTAAAACACTAAGAAGACACGTTTTCAGTAATTTTCTTTTGGATTCCCACATAGAGTGATTTCCTTATTATTTATCGTTTTGGTGCCTAACATGCTGAAAAACACTCAAAAGACAGATTTCTGGTAAGGTCTTTAATTTCCTCATATGGGAGGCTTTGCATGTCTTTTCAGTGTTTTTGAGCGTGTTACGCAATGAAGCACTAAAAGCCAGGGCAATCACATTACATGAGAATAAAAACAAATTTTACAAAGAACTGGCCTTTAAATGTTTTTGAGCTCCTTACATACCAAAACGCTAAAACACATGCAAAATACATTTTATGGAGAAACAGAAGAACATTACCAAATACATGTATTTTGAGTGTTTTTGATCGTGTTATCTAAAAAAAAACGCTTAAATACATGCAAAGAACCTTGTGTTTGGGAAACTAAAGAACATTACGAGAAACGTGTATTATGAGTAATTTTTAAGTTCCTTCAGTACCAAAAAAGCTAAAATCCAAAAATAATACTCTTTAGAAAAAAAATAAATAAATAAACAAAAAAATGACATTTTTTTTTGTTATTCATCTTCATAGGTACCGAGATGCCAAAATTATGCCAAAATTTAGGGAATTTATGTGGAAAAAAGAATATTATCATAAAAGTTAATTATAGCTTTTTTTTTCGGATTGTTATGTACCAAACCCTAAAGTGCATGCAAAGCCACCTATATAAGGAAGTTAAAAGACTTTACCAGAAACCTGCCTTTTCAATGTTTTTCAGCATGTTAGGAACCAAAACGATAAATAATATGGAAGTCAGTCAATATGTGAATCCAAAAGAAAATTACTGAAAACGTGTCTTTTCAGTGTTTTTCGTAGAAAAACGCTAAAGCGGATACAAACCATCCTATACTAAGAAATAGAATAATATTACCAAAAAAGATATATTTTGAGTGTTTTTGAGATTGTTACCTAAAAAATTAAAAAATGGATGTAAAGCACTCTATATTAGGAAACAAAAGGACATTACGAGAAACGTGTATAATGAGTGTTTTATAGTTTTAAAAGAACCACAAGGCAATAAACGCAAAAACTCGTGTATATAGAGAAATTTCTAACAAGAAAATGAATAACACTTTTAATCGATAAACAGAACTACCTTACCAAATTGTGTATTTTGAGTGTTTTTCACATTCTTAGTTACGAAAATGCCAAATTACATGCGAAACTAGATTCATGCGGGATAAAAAAATGATATTAGAAAAGTGTCTTTTGAGTGATTTCTGCATGATATGCAACAAAGCACTAAAAAGCAGAATGATCACATTACATGGGAATAAAACCAACTTTTACGAAGAATTTGCCTTTAAGTGTTTTTTTTAACCCCTTATATACCAAACCGCTAAAACGCATGCAAAACAAACTTTATGGAAAAACAGAATAACATTACCAAAAACATGTATTTTGAGTGTTTTTGATCATGTTATCTATAAAAACGCTTAAGTATATCCAAAGAACATTATGTTTAGGAAACAAAAGGACATTACGAGAGACGTGTATTATGAGTGTTTTTTTTAAGTTCCTTAAGTACCAAAAAGCTAAAACCCACAAATAACACTCTTTATTTAGAAAATAAAAAAAAAATAAAAAAATAAAAAATATGATTTTTTTTTTTGTTATTCATCTTCATAGGTACCGAGATGCCAAAATTCTGGGGAAATTCAGGGCAATTATGTGATAAAAGAATATTATCAAAAAAGTTAATTTCAGCTCTTTTTTTTCCGACTGTTATGTACCAAACCCTAAAGTGCATGGAAAGCCTCCAATATGAGAAAATTAAACGACCTAACATGAAATCTGTGTTTTGAGTGTTTTTTAGCATGTTAGGCACCAAAACGATAAATAATAAGGAACTCACTCTATATGGGAATCCAAAACAAAGTTACTGAAAACATGTTTTCTAATTGTTTTACATAGAAAAACGCTAAAACGGATGCAAAACAACCAATATCAAGAAATAAAAGAAACGTTACTAAAAAGGTATATTTTGGGTGTTTTAAGCTTGTTATCTAAAAAAAAACGCGAAAATTGATGCAAAGCACTCTATATTGGGAAACAGAAGGACATTGCAAGAAAAGTGTATAATGAGTGTTTTATAGTTTAAAAGAACCACAAGGCAAAACGCAAAATCTCGAGTATATGGAGAGGTTTCCTAGATACCAAAATGCTGAAACTCATGTATAACACTTGTAATTGAGAAACAGAACAATCTTACTAAATGCGTGTATTTTGAGTGCTTTTAACATTCTTAGTTACCAAAACCCCAAATTGCATGCGAAAATAGATTTGTGGAAAAAAAAAAGACTTTACCAGAAAAGTGTCTTTTGAGTGTTTTTGAGCGTGATAGGCAATAAAGTACTAAAAAGGAGGGCAATCACATTACATTGGAGTAAAACGAATTTTTACCAAGAACTTGCCTTTAAGCGTTTTTGAGCTACTTATATACCAAAACACTAAAACGCATGCAAAACACACTTTATGGTGAAACAGAATAACATTACCAAAAACATATATTTTGAGTGTTTTTGATCACGTTACCAATAAAAACGCTTAAATACATGCAAAGAACACTATTTTTGGGAAACGAAAGGAGATTACCAGAAACTTGTATTATGAGTGATTTTAAGTTCATTATTTACCAAAAAGCTAAAAACCACAAATAACACTCTTTATTGAGAAAACAATAAATAAATAAAAAAAATACGATATTTTTTTTTCTTTCTTATTCATCTTCACAGGTACCGATATGCCAAAATTCGGGCAAAATTCAGGAAATTATGTGAAAGAAGAACATTATCAAAAAAGTTAAACTTAGCTTTTTTTTTCGGACTGTAATGTACTAAACCCGTAAAGTGCATGCAAAGCCACCTATAACGGTAAATTAAACGTCTTTGCCAGAAAATGGTCTTAAGAGTGTTTTTCAACATCTTAGGAACCATCACTATAAATAACATGCAAGTCAATCTATATGGGAATCCAGAACAAAATTACTAAAAACGTGTCTTTTCCGTGTTTTACGTAGAAAAACGCTAAAACGGATGCAAACTAACCAATATGAAGAAATAGAATAAGATTACGAAAAAGGTATAATTTGAGTGTTTTTTTTAGCTTTTTACTTACAAAAAACGTGAAAATGGATGGAAAGTTCTCTGTACTCGTTAACAAAAGGACATTACGAGAAACGTGTATAATGAGTGTCTTATAGATTCTCAAGAATCACGAGGCAAAAAACGCAAAAACTCATATATATGGAGAAGTTTCTTAGATACCAAAATGCAGAAACTCCTGAATAACACTCTAAATTGAGAAACAGAACAACCTTACCAAATGCGTGTATTTTGAGTGTTTTTCACATTCTTAGTTACCAAAACCCGAAATTTTATGTGAAAGTAGCTTCATGTGGGAAAAAAATGACATTACCAGAAAAGTTTCTTTTAAGTGTTTTTTTTTTTTAGCATTTTTGAGCTCCTTATATACCAAAACGCTAAAACGAATGCAAAACACCCTTTATGGAGAAACAGAATAACATTACCAAAAACATGTATTTTCAGTGTTTTTGATCATATTACCTATAAAAACGCTTAAATACATGCAAAGAACCTTATGTTTGGGAAATTAAAGGACATTTCGAGAAACATGTACGAGTATTACGAGTTTTTTTTTAATTTTTTTAAGTACCATTTAGCTAAAACCCATAAATAACACTGCTTATAGAAAATAAATAAATAAAAAGATTGTAATTTATTTATTTTTTTGTTTTTCATCTTCACAGGTATCAAGATGCAAAAATTCTGGCAAAATTCAGGGAAATTATGTGAAAAAAAGAACATTATGAAAAAAAGTTAATTTTAAGTTTTTTTTCGGACTGTTATGTACCAAACCCTAAAGTGCATGCAAAGCCACCTATATGGAGAAATTAAACGTCCTTACCAGAAACCTGTCTTGTGTGCTTTTTTTTCAGCATGTTAGGCACCAAAACGATAAATAATATGGAAATCACTCAATGAGGGAATCCATCACAAAATTACTGAAAAAAGTGTCTTTTCAGTGATTTACGTAGAAAAAGGCTAAATCGAATGCAAACCAACGAATATGGAGAAATAGAATAACATTTCCAAAAAGGTATATTTTGAGTGTATTTGAGCTTACCTTAAAAAAACGCGAAAATGAATGGAAAGCACTCTATATTGGGATACAAAAGGACATTTCGAGAAACGTGTATAATGAGTGTTTTATAGTTTCACAACAGCCACAAGGCAAAAATCGCAAAAACTCGGTGTATATGGAGTAGTTTCTTAGATACCAAAATGCTGAAACTCAGATATAACACTCTTAATTAAGAATATAGAACAACCATACCAAATGCATGTATTTTGAGTGCTTTTCACATTCTTAGTTATCAAAACCAAAAATTGCATGCAAACTGGCTTTATGTGGGAAAAAATGACATTACCAGAAAAGTGTCTTTTGAGTGTTTTTGAACGTGATAGGCACTAAAGCACTAAAAAGGAGGGCAATCACATTATATGGGAATAAAACCAACTTTTACCAAGAACCTGCCTTTACGTGTTTTTGAGCTTCTTACATACCAAAACGCTAAAACGCATGCGAAACACCCTTTATGGAGAAACAGAATAAGATTACCAGAAACATATATTTTGAATGTTTTTGATCATGTTACGTATAAAAACGCCTAAATACATGCAAAGAACGCTATGTTTGGAAAATGAAAGGACATTACGAAAATCGTGTATTATGAGTGTTTTTAAGTTCCTTAAGTACCAAAAAGCTAAAACCCACAAATAATTCTTTATAGAGATAATTTTTTTTTGTTATTCATCTTCATAGGTAACGAGATGCCGAAATTCTGGCAAAATTCATGGAAATTTTGTAAAAAAAATCATTATAAAAAAAATAATTTTAGCTTTTTTTTGGAGTTATGTACAAACTCTGAAGTGCATGCAGATCCACCTATATGGGGAAATTACACGACTTTACCAGAAACCTGTCTTTTGAGTGTTTTTCAGCAATTTCAACAATATTACTTAAAACGTGTCTTTTTAGTGATTTACGTAGAAAAATGCTAAAACGGATGCAAACCAACCAATATGAAGAAATAGAATAACATTACCAAAAAGATATATTTTGATGTGTATTTGAGCTTGTTACCTACAAAAAATGCAAAAATGGATAGAAAGCACGTTATATTGGCAAAGAAGAGGATATTACGAGAAACGTTTATAAGTGTTTTATAGTTTGACGAGAACCACAAGGTAAAACACTCAAAAACTCGTGTACATTAAGAAGTTTCTTACATACCAAAAAGCTGAAACTCATGAATAACACTTTTAATTTTGAAACTGAAATACCTTACCAAATGTGTGTATTAGAAAATTTTCTTACATACCAAAATGCTGAAACTCATGAATAACACTTTTTAATGAAGAAATAGAATAACCTTACTAAACGCTTGTGTTTTGAGTTTTTTTTACATTTTTAGTTACCAAAACTTCAAATTCCATGCAAAACTAGTTTTATGTTGGAAAAAAATGATATTACCAGAAAAGTGTCTTTTGAGTGTTTTTGAGCGTGTTAGGCAATAAAGCACTAAAAAAGCAGGGGAATCACATTACATGGGAATAAAAACAACTTTTACCAAGAACTTGCCTTTAAGTGTTTTTGAACTCATTACATACCAAAACGCTAAAACGCATGCAAAACACCTTTTAAGGAGAAACAGAATAAAATTACCAAAAACATATATTTGAAGTGTTTTTGATTATGTTATCAATAAAAACGCTTAAATACATGCAAAAAACCTTATGTTTGCGAAACGAAAGGACATTACGAGAAACGTGTATTATAAGTGTTTTTAAGTTTCTTAAGTACCAAAAAACTAAAACCCCACAAATAAGAAAAAAATTATTTATTTAGAAAAAAAGTAAGAGAATAAGAAATAGGATTTTTTTTTTTATTAATCTTTATAGGTACCGAGATGCCAAAGTTCTGGGAAAATTCAGGGCTATTATATGATAAAACAAAAATTATCAAAAAAGTAAATTTTAGCTTTTTTTTCGGACTTTTATGTACCAAACCCTAAACTGCATCCAAAGACTCCTATATGAGGAAATTAAACGAGTTTACCAGAAATCTGTTTTTTGAGTGTTTTTCAGCATATTAGGCACCAAAATGATTAATAATAAGGAACTCACTCTATATGAGAATCCAAAACAAAATTGCTGAAAACGTGTTTTTTCTTTGTTTTACGTAGAAAAACGCTAAAACGGATGCAAACCTACCAATATCAAGAAATAGAAAAACAACCAAAAAAGGTATATTTTGAGTGTTTTTGAAATTGTTACGTACAAAAAACGCAAAAAATTGATGCAAAGCACTCTATATTAGAAAACAAAAAGGACTTTGCAAGAAAAGTGTATAATGAGTTTTTTATAGTTCAAAAGAACCAAAAGTCAAAAAACACAAAAACTCGTGTATATGGAGAAGGTTCCTAGATACCAAAATGCTGAAACTCATGAATAACACTCTTAAATGAGAAACAGAACAACCTTACTAAATGCGTGTATTTTGAGTGCTTTTCACATTCTTAGTCACCAAAACCCCAAATTCCATTCGAAACCACCTTTATGTGAGGAAGAAATGACATTACCAGAAAAAGTATCTTTTAATATTTTTTGAGCGTGATAGACAATAAACCACTAAAAAGCAGGCCAATCATATTACATTGGAATAACACCAATTTATACCAAAAACTTGCGTTTAAGTGTTTTTGAGCTCCTTATATACCAAACCGCTAAAAAACATACAAAACAAACTTTATGGAGATACAGAAGAACATTACGAAAAACATGTATTTTGAGTGTTTTTGATCATGTTATCTATAAAAACGCTTAAATACATGCAAAGAACATTATGTTTGGGAAAACAAAGGACATTACGAGAAACGTGTATTATGAGTGTTTTTTAAATTCCTTAAGTATTAAAAAGCTAAAACCCACAAATAACACTCTTTATTTAGAAAATAAAAAAATAAAAAATAAAAAAAATAGGATATTTTTATTTTTTGTTATTCATATTCATAGGTACCGAAGTGCCAAAATTCCTGGAACATTCAGGGTAATCATATGATAAAAGAATATTATCAAAAAAGTTAATTTCAGGTTTTTTTTCGGACTGTTATGTACCAAACCTTAAAGTGCATGCAAAGACTCCTATATGAGGAAATTAAACGACCTTACCTGAAATATGTCTTTTGAGTTTTTTTTAGCATGTTAGGCACCAAAACGATAAATAATAAGGAACTCACTCTATATGGGAATCCAAAAAAAAGTTTCTGAAAACGTGTCTTCTCAGTGTTTTACGTAGAAAAACGCTAAAACGGATGGAAAGCAACCAATATCAATAAATAGAAAAACGTTACTAAAAAGTTATATTTTGAGTGTTTTTGAGCTTGATACCTACAAAAAACGCGAAAATTGATGCAAAGCACTCTATATTGGGAAACAAAAGGACATTGCAAGAAAAGTGTATAATGAGTGTTTTATAGTTCAAAAGAACCACAAGGCAAAAAAACGCAAGATCTCGTGTATATGGAGACGTTTCCTAGATACAAAAAATGCTAAAACTCATGTATAACACTCCTAATTCAGAAACAGAACAACCTTAATAAATGCGTGTATTTTGAGTGCTTTTTACATTCCTATTTAGCGAAACCCCAAATTGCCTGCGAAAATAGATTTGTGGGAAAAAAAAACTTTACCAGAAAAGTGTCTTTTGAGTGTTTTTGAGCGTGATAGAAAATAAAGCATTAAAAAGGGGGACAATCACATTACATTGGAGGAAAACGAATTTTTACCAAGAACTTGCCTTTAAGTGATTTTGAGCTCCTTATATACCAAAACACTAAAACGCATGCAAAACACTCTTTATGGTGAAACACTAACATGTATTTTGAGTGTTTCGGATCATGTTACCAATAAAAAACGCTTAAATAAATGCAAAGAACACTGTCTTTGGGAAACGAAAGGAGATTACGAGAAACGTGTATTATGAGTGTTTTTAAGTTTATTAATTAACAAAAAGCTAAAAGCCACAAATAACACTCTTTATTTAAAAACAATAAATAAATAAAAAAAAATACAATAGTTTTTGTTCTTTCTTATTCATCTTCACAGGTAACGAAATGCCAAAATTCGGGCAAAGTTCAGGAAATTATGTGAAATAAGAATATTATTAAAAAAGTTAAATATAGCTTCTTTTTTTTCGGACTGTTATGTACCAAAACCCTAAAGTACATGCAAAGCCACCTATATGGGGAAATTAAACGTGTTTGCCAGATAACGGTCTTTTGAGTGTGTTTCAGCATGTTAGGAACCAACAAGATAAATAACATGGAAGTCAATCTATATTGGAATGAAAAACAAATTTACTAATAACGTGTCTTTTCGGTGTTTTACGTAGAAAAAACGCTAAAACGGATGTAAACCAACCAATATGAAGAAATAAAATAGCAATACCAAAAATGTATATTTTAAGTGTTTTTCAAATTGTTACCTACAAAAAACGCGAAAATGGATGGAAAGCACTCTATATTGGGAAGCAAAAGGAGATTACGAGAAAGGTGTATAATGAGTGTTTTATAGTTTCACAAGAACTACAAGGCAAAAAGCGCAAAAATTAGTTTATATAGAGAAGTTTCTTACATTCCAAAATGCTGAAACTCTGGAACAACACTCTTAATTGAGAAACAGAACAATCTTACAAAATGCGTGTATTTTGAGTGCTTTTCAGATCCTTAGTTACCAAAACCCCAAATTGCATGCGAAACCATTTTTTTTTGAGGGAAAAAAATGACGTTACCAGAAAAATGTCTTTTGAGTTATTTTTTTTAGCGTGTTAGGCAAAAAAGCACTAAAAAGTAGAACAATCACATTACATAAACCAGTTTTTAACAAGAACTCTCCTTTAAGTGTATTTGAGCTCCTTATATACCAAAACACTAAAATGCATGAAAAATACACTTTAGAGTGAAACAGAATAACATTACCAAAAACATGTATTTTGAGTGTTTTTGTTCATGTTACCAATAAAAACGCTTCACTACATGCAAAGAACCGTATTTTGGGGAAATGAAAGAATATTACGAGAAACGTGTATTATGAGTGTTTTTAAGTTCATTAAGTACGAAAAAGCTAAAAGCCACAAATTACACTCTAAATTGAGAAAAATAGATAAATAAATGAAAAACTACGATTTTTTTTTTCATTCTTATCCATCTTCACAGGTAACGAGGTGCCAAAATTTGGGCAAAGTTCAGGAATTTATATGAAATAAGAACATTATCAAAAAAGTTAAATTTAGCTTTTTTTTCGGACTGTTATGTACCAAACCCCTAAAGTGCATGCAAAGCCACCTATATGGGGAAATTTAACGTCTTTGCCCGAAAACTGTCTTATGAGTGTTTTTCAGCATTTTAGGAACCAACACGATAAAACCCAAAGAAGTCAATCTATATGGGAATCGAAAACAAAATTACTGAAAACGTGTCTTTTTGGTGTTTTACGTAGAAAACGCTAAAATGGATGCAAACTAATCAAAATGAAGAAACATTACCAAAAAGGTATATTTTTAGTGTTTTTGAAATTGTTACCTACAAAAAACGCGAAAATGGATGGAAAGCACTCTATATTGGGAAGCAAAAAGCACCAAAAAGCATGGTACGCACCAAAACGATAAATAATATGAAAGTCACTCTATTTTAGAAATAAAAAAAAAAAATTACCGAAAGATTACTAAAAGATTACTAAAAGATTACTAAAAGATTAGTAAAAGATTACTAAAAGATTTAAGTAGAAAAACGCTAAAACGGATGCAAACCAACCAATATGAAGAAATAGAATAACATTACCAAAAAAGTATATTTTGTGTGTTTTTGAGCTTGTTACATAAAAAGAAACGCGAAAATGGATGCAAAGCACTCTATATAAGGAAAAAAAAGGACATAACGAGAAACGTGTATAATGAGTGTTTTATAGTTTCACCAGAATCACAAGGCAAAAAACGCAAAACCTCGACTGTATGGAGAAGTTTCTAAGATACCAAAATACTGAAACTCATGAATAACACTCATAATCAAGAAACAGAACAATCTTACTAAATGCGTTTATTTCATTTTATTTTGTTTTTTGTTTTTTTTACATTTTTAGTTAACAAAACCCCAAATTCCATGCGAAACTAACTTTATGTGGGAAAAAATGACATTACCAGAAAAGTGTGTTTGAGTGTTTTTGATCGTGTTAGGCAATAAAGCACTAAAAAGCAGAACAATCACATTACATGGGAATAAAACCAAGTTTTAAAAAGAACTTGCCTTCTAGTGTTTTTGACACGCATTTAGTAAGGTTGCTCTGTTTCTCAATTAAGAGTGTTATTTATGAGTTTCAGCATTTACACGAGTTTTTTCGTTTTTTGCCTTTTGTTTTGTTTTTTTAACTATAAAACATTGATTATACTTTTTTCTCGTAATGTCCCTTTGTTTTCCAATATAGAGAGCTTTGTATCCATTTTTGCTTTTTTTGTAGGTAACAAGCTCAAAAACACTCAAAATATACATTTTTGGTAATGTTTTTCTGCTTCTTGATATTGGTTGGTTTGTATCAGTTTTAGCGTTTTTGTACATAAAACACTGAGAAGTCACGTTTTCAGTAATTTTTTTTTGGATTCCCACATAGAGTGATTTCCTTATTATTTATCGTTTTGGTGCCTAACATGCTGAAAAACACTCAAAAGACAGATTTCTGGTAAGGTCTTTAATTTCCTCATATGGGAGGCTTTGCATGTCTTTTCAGTGTTTTTAAGCGTGTTACGCAATAAAGCATTAAAAGCCAGGGCAATCACATTACATGGGAATAAAACCAAATTTTACCAAGAACTGGCCTTTAAGTGTTTTTGAGCTACTTACATACCAAAACGCTAAAACACATGCAAAATACATTTTATGGAGAAACAGAAGAACATTACCAAATACATGTATTTTGAGTGTTTCTGATCATGTTATCTAAAAAAAAACGCTTAAATACTTGCAAAGAACCTTGTGCTTGGGAAACGAAAGAACATTACGAGAAACGTGTATTATGAGTGATTTTTAAGTTCCTTCAGAACTAAAGAAGCTAAAACCCAAAAATAACACTCTTTAGAAAAAATAAATAAATAAATAAACAAAAAATGGGATTTTTTTTTATGTTATTCATCTTCATAGGTACCGAGATGCCAAAATTATGCCAAAATTTAGGGAATTTATGTGCAAAAAAGAAAATTATCATAAAAGTTAATTATAGCTTTTTTTCGGATTGTTATGTACCAAACCCTAAAGTGCATGCAAAGCCACCTATATAAGGAAGTTAAACGACTTTACCAGAAACCTGTCTTTTCAATGTTTTTCAGCATGTTAGGAACCAAAACGATAAATAATATGGAAGTCAGTCAATATGTGAATATAAAAGAAAATTACTGAAAACGTGTCTTTTCAGTGTTTTACGTAGAAAAACGCTAAAGCAGATACAAACCATCCTATATGAAGAAATAGAATAACTTTACAAAAAAAAAAATATTTTGAGTGTTTTTGAGCTTGTTACCTACAAAAAATGCAAAAATGGATGTAAAGCACTCTATATTAGGAAACAAAAGGACATTACGAGAAACGTGTATAATGAGTGTTTTATAGTTTTAAAAGAACCACAAGGCAATTAACGCAAAAACTCGTGTATATAGAGAAATTTCTTACATATCAAAATGAATAAATGCATGAATAACACTTTTAATTGATAAACAGAATTACCTTACCAAATTGTGTATTTTGAGTGTTTTTCACATTCTTAGTTACGAAAATGCCAAATTACATGCGAAAGTAGCTTCATGTGGGGAAAAAAAATGACATTAGAAAAGTGTCTTTTGTGTGTTTTTCTGCGTGATATGCAACAAAGCACTAAAAAGCAGAACAATCTAATTACATGGGAATAAAACCAACTTTTACGAACAATTTGCCTTTAAGTGTTTTTTAACCCCTTATATACCAGACCACTAAAACGCATGGAAAACAAACTTTATGGAAAAACAGAATAACATTACCAAAAACAAGTATTTTGAGTGTTTTTGATTATGTTATCTATAAAAACGCTTAAGTATATGCAAAGAACATTATGTTTGGGAAACAAAAGGACATTACGAGAGTCGTGTATTATGAGTGTTTTTTTTTTTTAAGTTTCTTAAGTACCAAGAAGCTAAAACCCACAAATAACACTATTTATTTAGAAAAAAAAAATAATAATAAAAATAAAAAATATGATTTTTTTGTTTTTTGTTTTTCATCTTCATAGGTACCGAGATGCCAAAATTCTGGGGAAATTCAGGGCAATCATGTGATAAAAGAATATTTTCAAAAAAGTTAATTTCAGCTCTTTTTTTTTCCGACTGTTATGTACCAAACCTTAAAATGCACGGAAAGCCTCCAATATGAGAAAATTAAACGACCTTAACAGAAATCTTTTTTGAGTGTTTTTTAGCATGTTAGGCACCAAAACGATAAATAATAAGGAACTCACTCTATATGGGAATCCAAAACAAAGTTACTGAAAACATGTCTTCTAAGTGTTTTACATAGAAAAACGCTAAAACGGATAAAAAGCAACCAATATCAAGAAATAAAAAAACGTTACTAAAAAGGTATATTTTGAGTGTTTTTCAGCTTGTTACCTACAAAAAAACGCAAAAATTGATGCAAAGCACTCTCTATTGGGAAACAAAAGGACATTGCAAGAAAAGTCTATAATGAGTGTTTCATAGTTCAAAAGAACCACAAGTCAAAAAACGCAAAATCTCGTGTATATGGAGACGTTTCCTAGATACCAAAATGCTAAAACTCATGTATAACACTCCTAATTGAGAAACAGAACAACCTTACTAAATGCGTGTATTTTGAGTGCTTTTAACATTCTTAGTTACCAAAACCCCAAATTGCATGCGAAAATGGATTTGTGGGAAAAAAAAAGATTTAACAGAAAAATGTCTTTTGAGTGTTTTTGAGCGTGTTAGCCAATAGAGTACTAAAAAGGAGGGCAATCACATTACATTGGAGTAAAACGAATTTTTACCAAGAACTTGCCTTTAAGTGTTTTTGAGCTACTTATATACCAAAACACTAAAACGCATGCATAACACACTTTATGGTGAAACAGAATAACATTACCAAAAACATGTATTTTGAGTGTTTTTGATCACGTTAGGAATAAAAACGCTTAAATACATGCAAAGAACACTATTTTTGGGAAACGAAAGAAGATTACGAGAAACGTGTATTATGAGTGATTTTAAGTTCATTAATTACCAAAAAGCTAAAAGCCACAAATAAATCTCTTTATTGAGAAAACAATAAATAAATAAAAAAATACGATATTTTTTTCTTTCTTATTCATCTTCACAGGTACCGATATGCCAAAATTCAGGCAAAATTCAGGAAATTATGTGAAATCAGAACATTATCAAAAAAGTTAAACATAGCTTTTTTTTCGGACTGTTATGTACCAAACCCGTAAAATGCATACAAAGCCACCTATAACGGTAAATTAAACGTCTTTGCCAGAAAACGGTCTTATGAGTGTTTTTCAGCATCTTAGAAACCAACACGATAAATAACATGCAAGTCAATCTATATGGGAATCCAAAACAAAATTACTGAAAAAGGGTCTTTTCCGTGTTTTACGTAGAAAAACGCTAAAACGGATGCAAACCAACCAATATGAAGAAATAAAATAACATTACCAAAAAGGTATATTTTTAGTGTTTTTAACTTTGTTACCTACAAAAAACGCGAAAATTAATGGAAAGGACTCTATATTCGGAAGCAAAAGGACATTACGAGAAACGTGTATAATGAATGTTTTATAGTTTCACAAGAACTACAAGGCAAAAAACGTAAAAACTCGTGTATATATAGAAGTTTCTTACATTCTAAAATGGTGAAACTCTGGAACAACACTCTTAATTGAGAAACAGAACAATCTTACTAAATGCGTGTATTTTGAGTGTTTTTTACATTCTTAGTTACCAAAACCCCAAATTGCATGCGAAACCAGCTTTATGTGGGTAAAAAATGACATTACTATAGAAAATGTCTTTTGAGTGTTTTTGAGCGTGTTAGACAATAAAGCACTAAAAAGCAGGGCAAACACATTACATTGGAATAAAACCAATATTTAACAAGAGCTTGCCTTTAAGTGTTTTTGAGCTCCTTATATACCAAAACAGTAAAACGCATGGAAAATACACTATATGGTCAAACAGAAGAACATTACCAAAAACATGTATTTTGAGGGTTTTTGATCATGTTACCAATAAAAACGCTTAAATACATATAAAGAACCCTATTTTTGGGAAACAAGAGGACACTACGAGAAACGTGTATTATAAGTGTTTTTAAGTTCCTTAAGTACAAAAAAAGCTAAAACCCACAAATAACACTCTTTATAAAGAAAAAAAAGAAAACAAAAATATATAATTTTTTTTTTGTTATTCATCTTCATAAGTACTATGATGCCAAAATTCTGGCAATATTCTTTGGGAATGGAAAACAAAATTATTGAAAACGTGTCTTTTCGGTGTTTTATGTAGAAAAACGCTAAAACAGATTAAAACCAACATGAAGAAATAGAATAACATTACCAAAGAGGTATATTTTTAGTGTTTTTGACCTTGTTACCTACAAAAAACGCGAAAATGGATGCAAAGCACTCCCTATTGGGAAAGAAAAGGACATTACAAGAAACATGTATAATGAGTGTCTTATTATTTTCGGGCAAAAGAACTTGTGGTTCACAAGAACCAGAAGGCAGAAAACGCAAAAACTCGTGTATATAAAGAAGTTTCTTAGATACCAAAATGCTGAAACTCATGAATAAAAATCTTAATTGAGAAACAGAACAACATTAGCAAATGCGTGTATTATGAGTGTTTTTTTCATATTCTTTTCCAAAACCCTAAATAGCATGCGAAACTAGCTTTATATGGGAAAAAAATGACATTACCAGAAGTATCTTTTCAGTGTTTTTGAGCGTGTTAGGTAATAAAGCACTAAAAAGCAGGGCAATCTTATTACATTGGAAGAAAACCAACTTTTACCAAGAACTTGTCTTGAATTTTTTTTTTCAGCTCCTTACATACCAAATCGCTAAAACGCATGCAAAACACTCCTTTATGGAAAAGCAGAAAAACATTATCAAAAATAAGTGTTTTGAGTGTTTTTTTTTTATCATGTTACCTATAAAAACGCTTAAATACATGCAAAGATCCCCATATTTTGGAAACGAAAGGACATTACGAGAAATGTGTATTATTAATGTTTTTATGTTACTTAAGTACCAAAACGTTAAAACCTACAAATAACACTCTTTATAAAGAAAAAAAATAAATAAATAAAAAAATAGCATTTTTATTTTTGTGTTATTGATGTTCATAGGTACCAAGATGCCAAAATTCTGCCAAAATTCAGGGAAATTATGTGGAAAAAACATTATCGAAAAAGTTAGTTTTACCTTTTTTTTTTTTCGGAATTATGTTCCAAACCATAAAGTGTATGCAAAGCCTCCTATCTGATGAAATTTAACGACTTTAAAAGAAATCTGTCTTTTGAGTGTTTTCCTGCATGTTAGGCACCAAAACGATAAATAATATGAAAGTCACTCTATATGGAAATCCAAAACAAAATAACTGAAAACGTGTCTTTTCAAAGACTTACGTAGAAAAACGCTAAAACGGATGCAAACCAACCAATATGAAGAAATAGAATAACATTACCAAAAAAATATATTTTGTGTGTTTTTGAGCTTG
The DNA here is from genome assembly GCF_035594125.1 of Scylla paramamosain. NCBI lineage: Eukaryota > Metazoa > Arthropoda > Malacostraca > Decapoda > Portunidae > Scylla > Scylla paramamosain. The sequence continues at coordinate 2,334,302 of NC_087191.1, forward strand.
TTACATAAAAAAAAAACACGAAAATGGATGCAAAGCACTGTATATAAGAAAAAAAAAAAAAGGACATAACGAAAAACGTGTATAATGAGTGTCTTATAGTTTCACCAGAATCAAAAAGCAAAAAACGCAAAAACTCGACTGTATGGAGAATTTTCTAAGATACCAAAATACTGAAACTCATGAATAACACTCATAATCAAGAAACAGAACAACCTTACTAAATGCGTGTATTTTGAGTGTTTTTTTACATTCTTAGTTATCAAAACCCCAAATTCCATGCGAAACTAGCTTTATGTGGGAAAAAAATGACATTACCAGAAAAGTGTCTTTGAGTGTTTTTGAGCGTGTTAGGCAATAAAACACTAAAAAGCAGGGCAATCACATTACATGGGAATAAAACCAACTTTTACGAAGAACTTGCCTTTTAGTGTTTTTGACACACATTTAGTAAGTTTGCTCTGTTTCTGAATTAAGAGTGTTATTTATGAGTTTCAGCATTTACACGAGTTTTTGCGTTTTTTGCCTTGTGTTTTTTTTGAACTATAAAAGATTCATTATACATTTTTCTCGCAATGTCCCTTTGTTTCCCAATATAGAGAGCTTTGTATCCATTTTTGCGTTTTTTTTTTGTAGGTAACAAGCTCAAAAACACTCAAAATATACATTTTTGGTAATGTTTTTCTGTTTCTTGATATAGGTTGGTTTGTATCAGTTTTAGCGTTTTTGTACGTAAAACACTGAGAAGACACGTTTTCAGTAATTTTCTTTTGGATTCTCACATAGAGTGAGTTCCTTATTTTTTATCGTTTTGGTGCCTAACATGCTGAAAAAGACTCAAAAGACAGATTTCTGGTAAGGTCTTTAATTTCCTCATATGGGAGGTTTTGCATGTCTTTTCAGTGTTTTTGAGCGTGTTACGCAATAAAGCACAAAAAGCCAGGGATTTTACATGGGACATTACATGGGAATAAAACCAAATTTTGCCAAGAACTGGCCTTTAAGTGTATTTGAGCTACTTACATACCAAAACGCTAAAACACATGCAAAATACATTTTATGGAGAAACAGAAGAACATTACAAAATACATGTATTTTGAGTGTTTTTGATCATGTTATCTAAAAAAAAACGCTTAAATACATGCAAAGAACCTTGTGTTTAGGAAACGAAAGAACATTAAGAGAAACGTGTATTATGAGCGATTTTTAAGTTCCTTCAGTACCAAAAAAGCTAAAACCCAAAAATAACACTCTTTAGAAAAAAAATAAATAAATAAACAAAAAAAATGGGATTTTTTTTTTTATGTTATTCATCTTCATAGGTACCGAGATGCCAAAATTATGCCAAAATTCAGGGAATTTATGTGGAAAAAAAGAAATTTATCATGAAAGTTAATTATAGCTTTTTTTTCGGATTGTTATGTACCAAACCCTAAAGTGCATGTAAAGCCACCTATATAAGGAAGTTAAACGACTTTACCAGAAACCTGTCTTTTCAATGTTTTTCAGCATGTTAGGCACCAAAACGATAAATAATAGGTAAATCAGTCAATATGTGAGTCCAAAAGAAAATTACTGAAAACGTGTCTTTTCAGTGTTTTACGTAGAAAAACGCTAAAACGGATACAAACCATCCTATATGAAGAAATAGAATAACATTACCAAAAAGATATATTTTGAATGTTTTTGAGCTTGTTACCTACTAAAAATGCAAAAATGGATGTACAGATCTCTATATTAGGAAACAAAAGGACATTACGAGAAACGTGTATAATGAGTGTTTTATAGTTTTAAAAGAACCACAAGGCAATAAACGCAAAAACTCGTGTATATAGAGAAATTTCTTACATATCAAAATGAATAAATGCATGAATAGCACTTTTAATCGATAAACAGAACTACCTTACCAAATTGTGTTTTTTTATTTTTTTTCACATTTTTAGTTACGAAAATGCCAAATTACATGCGAAACTAGCTTCATGTGGGGGGAAAAAAAAATGACATTAGTAAAGTGTCTTTTGAGTGTTTTTCAGCGTGATATGCAACAAAGCACTAAAAAGCAGAACGATCACATTACATGGGTATAAAACCAACTTTTACGAAGAATTTGCCTTGAAGTGTTTTTTAGCCCCTTATATACGAAACCGCTAAAACGCATGCAAAACAAACTTTACGGAAAAACAGAATAACATTACCAAAAACAAGTATTTTGAGTGTTTTTGATCATGTTATGTATAAAAATGCTTAAGTATATGCAAAGAACATTTTGTTTGGGAAAGAAAATGACATTATGAGAGACGTGTATTATGAGTGTTTTTTTTTTAAGTTCCTTAAGTACCAAAAAGCTAAAACCCACAAATAACACTCTTTATTTAGAAAATAAAAAAAATTAAAAAAATAAAAAATATATATATATATATCTTTTTCTTATTCATCTTCATAGGCACCGAGATGCCAAAATTCTTAGGGAAATTCAGGGCAATTATGTGATAAAAGATTATTATCAAAAAAGTTAATTTCAGCTCTTTTTTTTTCGACTGTTATGTACCAAACCCTAAAGTGCATGGAAAGCCTCCAATATGAGCAAATTAAACGACCTTACCAGAAATCTGTGTTTTGAGTGTTTTTTTTTAGCATGTATGGCACCAAAACGATTAATAATAAGGAAATCACTCTATATGGGAATCCAAAACAAAGTTACTGAAAACATGTCTTCTTAGTGTTTTACATAGAAAAACGCTAAAACGGATGCAAAGCAACCAATTTCAAGAAACAGAAAAACGTTACTAAAAGGTATATTTGGAGTGTTTTTGAGCTTGTTATCTACAAAAAAAAAAAAACGCCAAAATTGATGCAAAGCACTCTGTATTGGGAAACAAAAGGACTTTGCTAGAAAAGTGTATAATGAGTGTTTTATAGTTCAAAAAAACCACAAGGCAAAAAACGCAAAATCTCGTGTATATGGAGAGGTTTCCTAGATACCAAAATGCTAAAACACATGTATAACACTCCTAATTGAGAAACAGAACAACCTTACTAAATGCGTGTATTTTGAGTGTTTTTAACATTCTTAGTTACCAAAATCCCAAATTGCATGCGAAAATAGATTTGTGGGAAAAAAAAATGATTTACCAGAAAAGTGTCTTTTGAGTGTTTTTGAGCGTGATAGGCAATAAAGTACTAAAAAGGAGGGCAATCACATTACATTGGAGTAAAACGAATTTTTACCAAGAACTTGCCTTTAAGTGTTTTTGAGCTACTTTTATACCAAAACTCTAAAACGCATGGAAAACACACTTTATGGTGAAACAGAATAACACTACCAAAAACATGTATTTTGAGTATTTTTGATCACGTTACCAATAAAAACGCTTAAATATATGCAAAGAACATTATTTTTTGGAAACGAAAGGAGATTACGAGAAGCGTGTATTATGAGTGTTTTTAAGTTCATTAATTACCAAAAAGCTAAAAGCTACAAATAAAACTCTTTATTGAGAAAACAATAATTAAATAAAAAAATACGATATTTTTTTTCTTTCTTATTCATCTTCACAGGTACCGATATGACAAAATTCAGGCAAAATTAAGGAAATTATGTGAAATTTCAATCCAATTTCAATTCAATCAATATCAAAAAAGTTAAACTTAGCTTTTTTTCGGACTGTTATGTACCAAACCCGTAACATGCATGCAAAGCCACCTATAACGGTAAATTAAACTTCTTTGCCAGAAAACGGTCTTATGAGTGTTTTTCAGCATCTTAGGAACCAACACGATAAATAACATGCAAGTCAATCTATATGGGTATCCAAAACAAAATTACTAAAAACGTGTCTTTTCTGTGTTTTACGTAGAAAAAACGCTAAAACGGATGCAAACCAACCAATATGAAGAATTAAAATAACATTACCAAAAAGGTATATTTTTATTGTTTTTAAATTTGTTACCTACAAAAAACACGAAAATGAATGGAAAGCACTCTATATTCGGAAGCAAAAGGACATTTCGAGAAACGTGTATAATGAGTGTTTTATAGTTTCACAAGAACTACAAGGCAAAAAACGTAAAAACTCGTGTATATAGAGAAGTTTCTTACATTCTAAAATCCTGAAACTCTGTAACAACACTCTTTATTGATAAACAGAACAATTTTACGAAATGCGTGTATTTTGAGTGTTTTTCACATTCTTAGTTACCAAAACCTCAAATTGCATGCGAAACCAGCTTTATGTGGGTAAAAAATGACATTACTATAAAAAAATGTCTTTTGAGTGTTTTTGAGCGTGTTAGGCAATAAAGCACTAAAAAGCAGGGCAAACACATTACATCGGAATAAAACCAATTTTTAACAAGAACTTGCCTTTAAGTGTTTTTGAGCTCCTTATATACCAAAACACTAAAACGCATGCTAAATACACGAAAGGACATTACGAGAAACGTGTATTATGAGTGCTTTTTAAGTTCCTTCAGTACGAAAAGCTAAAACCCACAAATAACACATTTTAGAAAAAATAAATAAATAAATACAAAAATAAAAAAATGGGATTTTTTTTTCATCTTCATAGGTACTGAATTGCTAAAATTCTTTCAAAATTCAGGAAATTTATGTGAAAAAAAAAATCATTATCATGAAAGTTAATTATAGCTTTTTCTTCTGATTATCATGTACCAAAACCTAAAGTGCATGCAAAGCCACCTATATAGGGAAGTTAAACGACTTTACCAGAAACCTGTCTTTTCAGTGTTTTTCAGCATGTTAGGCACCAATACGATAAATAATATGAAAATCAGTCAATATGTGAATCCAAAACAAAATTACTGAAAACGTGTCTTTTCAGTGTTTTACGTAGAAAAAACGCTAAAGCGGATGCAAACCATCCTATATGAAGAAATAGAATAACATTACCAAAAAGATATATTTTGAGTGTTTTTGAGCTTCTTACCTACAAAAAATGCAAAAATGGATGTAAAGCACTCTATATTAGGAAACAAAAGGATATTACGAGAAACGTGTATAATGAGTGTTTTATAGTTTTAAAAGAACCACAAGGCAATCAACGCAAAAACTCCTGTATATAGAAAAATTTTTACATACCAAAATGATGAAATGCATGAATAACACTTTTAATTGATAAACATAACTACCTTACTAAATTGTGTATTTTAAGTGTTTTTCACATTTTTAGTTACAAAAATGCCAAATTACATGCGAAACTAGCTTCATTTGGGAAAAAAAATGACATTACCAGAAAAGTGTCTTTTTGAGTGTTTTTGAGCGTAATATGCAACAAAGCAATAAAAAGCAAAATAATCACATTACATGAGAATAAAACCAACTTTTACGAAAAATTTGCTTTAAGTGTTTTTTAACCCCTTATATACCAAACCGCTAAAACGCATGCAAAACAAACTTTATGGAGAAACAGAATAACATTACCAAAAACATGTATTTTGAGTGTTTTTGATCATGTTATCTATAAAAACGCTTAAGTACATGCAAAGAACATTATTTTTGGAAAACAAAAGGACATTACGAGAAACGTGTATTATGAGTGTTTTTATAAGTTCCTTAAGTACCAAAAAGCTAAACCTCACAAATAACACTCTTTATTTAGAAAAAAAAAAAAATTAAAAAATTAAATAAATAGGATTTTTTTTTTTTTATTCATCTTCATAGGTAACGAGATACCAAAATTCTGGGAAAATTCAGGGCAATTATATGATGAAAAAATATTATGAAAAAAGTTAATTTCAGCTTTTTTTTTCGGACTGTTATGTACCAAACACTAAAGTGCATGCAAAGCCTCCAATATGAGGAAATTAAACGACCTTACCAGAAATCTGTGTTTTGTGTGTTTTTTTTAGCATGTTAGGCACCAAAACGATAAATAATAAGGAACTCACTCTATATGGGAATCCAAAACAAAGTTACTGAAAACGTGTCTTCTCAGTCTTTTACGTAGAAAAACGTTAAAACGGATGCAAACCAACCAATATCAAGAAATAGAAAAACGTTACCAAAAAGGTTTATTTTGAGTGTTTTTGAGCTTTTTACCTACAAAAACGCGAAAATTGATGCAAAGCACTCTATATTGGGAAAGAAAAGGACATTGCAGGAAAAGTGTATAATGAGTGGTTTATAGTTCAAAAGAACCACGAAGCAAACAAGGTTCGTGTATATGGAGAGATTTCTTAGATACCAAAATGCTGAAACTCATGAATAACAATCTTAATTGAGAAACAGAACAACCTTACTAAATGCGTGTATTTTGAGTGCTTTTCACATTCTTAGTTACCAAAAACCCTAAATTATATGCAAAAATAGCTTTCTGGGAAAAAAAAAAGACTTTACCAGAAAAGTATCTTTTGAATGTTTTTCAACGTGATAGATAATAAAGCACTCAAAAGCAGGACAATCACATTACATTGGAATAAAACCATTTTTTACCAAGAACTTGCCTTTAAGTGTTTTTGAGCTCCTTATATACAAAACTGCTAAAACGCATGTAAAACACACTTTATGGAGAAACAGAATAACATTACCAAAACCTTGTATTTTGAGTGTTTTTGGTCATGTTATCTATAAAAACGCTTAAATACATGCAAAGAACCTTATGTTTGGGAAACGAAAGGACATTACGAGAAACGTGTATTATGAGTGTTTTTAAGTTCCTTAAGTACCAAAAAGGTAAATCCCACAATTAATTATCTTTATTGAGAAAAATAAATAAATAAATAAAAAAGAAATAGGATTTATTTTATTTTTTTATTTATCTTCATAGGTACCGAGATGCCAAAATTCTGTAAAGATTCAGGGCAATTATATGATAAAAGAATATTATCAAAAAAGTTAATTTTAGCTTTTTTTTTTGGACTCATGTACCAAACCCTAAAGTGAATGCAAAGCCTCCTATATGAGGAAATTAAACGACCTTATCAGAAATCTCTCTTTTAGGTGTAGTTCAGCATGTTAGGCACCAAAACAATAAATAATAAGGAACTCACTCTATATGGTAATTCAAAACAAAATTACTGAAAACGTGTCTTCTCAGTGTTTTACGAAGAAAAACGGTAACACGGAAGCAAACAAACCAATGTAAAGAAATAGAAAAACATTACCGAAAAGGTATATTTTGAGTGTTTTTGAGCTTGTTACCTATAAGAAACACGAAAATTGATGCAAAGCACTCTATAATGGGAAAGAAAAGGACATTGCATGAAAAGTGTATTATGAGTGTTTTATTGTTGAAAAGAACTACAGGGCAAAAAATGCAAAATCTAGTGTATATGAAGAAGTTTCGTAGATACCAAAATGCTGAATTTCTTGAATTAATTGAGAAACAGAAGAATCTTATTAAATTGTATGCGAAACCTGCTTTACGTGTGGAAAAAAATGACATTACCAGAAAAATGTCTTTTGAGTGTTTTTGAGCGTGTTAGGCAATAAAGCACTAAAAAGCAGGGCAATCACATTACATTGGAATTAAACCAAATTTTAATAAGAACTTGCCTCATGTTACCAATAAAAACGCTTAAATGACATTACCAGAAAAATGTCTTTTAAGTGTTTTTGAGCGTGATATGCAAGAAAGCACTAAAAAGCAGAAAAAAATCACGTAACTTGGGAATAAAACCAACTTTTACGAAGAACTTGCCTTTAAGTGTTTTTTTAACTCCTTACATACCAAAACGCTAAAACGCATGTAAAACTTCCTTTATGGAGAAACAGAATAACATTACCAAAAATATGTATTTTGAGTATTTTTGATCATGTTACTTATAAAAACGCTTAAATACATGTAAAGAACCCTATGTTTGTATAAGAAAAGGACATTAAGAAAATCGTGTATTATCAGTGTTTTTAAGTTCCTTAAGTACCAAAAAGCTAAAAAAAAAACACAAATAACACTTTATAGAGAGAGAAAAAAAAAAGTTACCGAGATACCAAAATTCTGGTAAAATTCAGGGAAATTTTGTAAAAAAAAATATTAAAAAAATAATTTTAGCTTTTTTCTGGCGTTATGTACCAAACCCTGAATTGCATGCATAGCCACCTATATTGAGAAATTACTCGACTTTACCAGAAACCTGTCTTTTGAGTGTTTTTTTCAGCAATTTCAACAATATTACTGAAAACGTGTCTTTTCAGGGATTTACGTATTAAAACGCTAAAACGAATGCAAACCAACCAATATGAAGAAATAGAATAACATTAACAAAAAGATATATTTTGATGTGTTTTTGAGCTTGTCACCTACAAAAAAATGCGAAAATGAATGAAACGTACTCTATATTACGAAAAAAAAGGATATTACGAGAAACGTGTATAATGAGTGTTTTATAGTTTTTAAAAGAACCACAAGGCAAAAACTCAAAAACTCGTGTACATAAAGAAGTTTCTTACATACCAAAATCCTGAATCTCATGAATAACACTTTTAATTGAGAAACAGAACAACCTTACTAAATGCCTGTATTTTGAGTGTTCACATTCTTAGTTACCAAAATCCCAAATTCCATGCGAAACTAGCTTTATGTGGGAAAAAAATAATAATACCAGAAAATGTCTTACGAGTGTTTTTGAGCGTGTTAGGCAATAAACCACTAGAAAGCAGGGCAATCACATTACATGGGAAAAAACCAACTTTTATCAAGAACTTGTTTTTAGGTGTTTTTGAGCTCATTACACACCAAAACGCTAAAACGCATGCAAAACACCTTTTCTGGAAAAACAGAATAACATTACCAAAAATATGTATTTTGAGTGTTTTTGATCATGTTATCTATAAAAACGCTTAAATACATGCAAAGAACCTTATGTTTGAAAACGAAAGGACATTCCGAGAAATACGTACTATGATTGTTTTTTTAGTTCCTTAAGTACCAAAAAGCTAAAACCCACAAATAACACTCATTATTAAGAAAAATAAATAAATAAAAAAATAAAAAAATAGTATTTTTTTTTTTGTTATTTATCTTCATAGGTACCGAGATGCCAGAATTGTGGGAAAATTCCGGGCTATTATATGATAAAAGAAAATTATAAAAAAAGTTAATTTTAGCTTTTTTTTCGGACTGTTATATACCAAACACTAAAGTGCATGCAAAGCCTCCTGCTATATGAGGAAATTAAACGACCTTTAAAGAAATCTGTCTTTTGAGTGTTTTTCAGAATGTTAGGCACCAAAACGATAAATAAATAAGGAACTCACTCTATACGGGAATCCAAACAAAACTACTGAAAACGTGTTTTCTCAATGTTTTACGTAGAAAAACTCTAAAACGGATGCAAACCAACCAATATAAAGAAAATAGAAAAATAGTACCAAAAAGGTATATTTTGAGTGTTTTTGAGCTTGTTACCTACAAAAAACGCAAAAGTTGATGCAAAGCACTCTATATTAGGAAATAAAAGGACATTGCAAGAAAAGTGTATAATGAGTGTTTTATAGTTCAAAAGAATGAAAAAGCAAAAAACGCAAAAACTTGTGGATATGGAGAAGTTTCCTAGATACCAAAATGCTGAAACTCATGAATAACATTCCTAATTGAGAAACAGAACAACCTTACTAAATGCGTGTATTTTGAAAGCTTTTCACATTCTTAGTTACCAAAACCCCAAATTGCATGCGAAACCAGCTTTATGTGAGAAAAAAATGACATTACCAGAAAAAAGTCTTTTGGGTGTTTTTGAGCGTGATAGGCAATAAAGCACTAAAAAGCAGGGCAATCACATTACATTTGAATAAAACCAATTTTTATGAAGAACTTGCTTTTAAGTGTTTTTGAGCTCCTTATATACTAAGCCGCTAAAACGCATGCAAAACAAACTTTATGGAAAAACAGAATCAAATTACCAAAAACATGTATTTTGAGTATTTTTGATCATGTTATCTATAAAAACGCTTAAATACATGCAAAGAACCTTATGTTTGGGAAACAAAAGGACATTACGAGAAACATATATTATGAGTATTTTTAAGTTTAAGTACCAAAAACCTAAAACCCACTCTTTATTTAGAAAAAAAAATAAAAAAATAAAACAATTGGATTTTTTTTTTGTTATTCATCTTCATAGGTACCGAAATGCCAAAATTCTGGGAAAATTCAAGGCAATTATATGATAAGAGAATATTATCAAAAAAGTTGATTTTAGCTTTTTTTTTTCGGATTGTTATGTACCAAACCCTAAACTGCATGCAAAGCCTCCTATATAAGGAAATTAAACGACCTTACCAGAAATCAGTCTTTTGAATGTTTTTCAGTATGTTAAGCACCAAAATGATAAATAATAAGGAACTCACTTTATATGGGAATCCAAAACAAAATTACGAAAACGTGCCTTCCCAGTGTTTTACGTAGAAAAACGCTAAAATGTATGCAAACCAACCAATATCAAGAAATAGAAAAAAAAACATTACTAAAAAGCTATATTTTGAGTGTTTTTGAGCTTGTTACCTACAAAAAACGCTAAAATTGATACAAAGCACTCTATATTGGGAAACAAAGGGACATTGCTAGAAAAGAGTATAATGAGTGTATTATAGTTGAAAAGAACAAGAAGGCAAAAAACGCATAAACTCGTTTATATGGAGAAGTTTCCTAGATAACAAAATGCTGAAACTCATGAATAACACTCTTAATTGAGAAACAGAACAACCTTACCAAATTCGTGTATTTTGAGTTTTTTCATATTCTTAGTTACCAAAAACCCAAATTTCATGCAAAACCAGATTTATGTTGGAAAACATGACATATACCAGAAAACAACATTACGAAAAAACGTTTTTTTTTTCTTTTTTTTTTAGTTTTTCTGTTTTTTTTTTTTTTTTTACGCTAAAACGCATGCAAAACTTCCTTTACGAAGAAACAGAATGTTATTACCAAAAACAAGCATTTTGAGTGTTGTTGAGCATGTTATGTATAATAACGAAAATGCATGCAAAATAACCTATATAAAGAGCAAAGAACATTGCCAGAGACGTGTTTTGAGCTTCTTAGGTACCAAAACCATAAAACGGATAAATAACACTTTATATGAAGGAACAGAGCAACATTACCAAAAACGTGTATATTGAGTGTATTTCACATTGTTAGGTACCAGAACGGCAAAAAGCATGCAATAAAGCCTACATGAGGAGAGGAATCAAGATTTCCAGAAACATGTCTTTTGAATGTTTTGAACGTGTTAAACAACATAACGTTAAAAAAAAAAACATGAAAATCAACCTATAAGGGAAAACAAAACAACTTTACGAAAAAGATGTCTTTTAAACGTTTTTGAGCTTTTTACATACTAAATCATTTCAACGCATGGAAAACAACCTTCTTGTAGAAACAGAATAATATTACAAAACATAAGTATTTATAGCATTTAAATGCATGCAAAATAACCTATATAGGGAAACAAGAGAATATTATCAGAGACGTGTATTATAAGCGTTACTAAAATTCTAAAACATATTTTATATGGAAAACCAGAACATTAATGAAAATGTGTATTTTGATTGTTTTTACTTTGTTAATTACCATGTAAAATACATGCAAAGCCCCCAATATGGGGAAGCGAAACGACATTATTAGAGACGTGCCTTTCAGTGGTTTTGAGCACGTATGAGACCAAAACGCTAAAAAGCATGGAATTCACCTTTTATGCCAATATATTAAAAAATTACGAAAAACGTGTCCTTTGGGTGTTTTCGATCTTCTTACGTACCAAAAACAATAAAACGCATGGAAAACACACTTTATGGAGAAAGATAATAACATTCCCAAAAACAAGTATTTTGAGTGTTTTTTTTTTCTGCTTGTTACGTACAAAAACATCAAAAGCATAGAAATTATCTTATATGAGGAAACGAAAAGACAATACGAGAAACGTGTATTTATGATTTTTTTCTGCATCTTAGGAACAAAACCTTGAAATAGACTGAACAGCACTCTATATGTATGCATATGCATGGACACAAAATGCATGAAAAGCACACTATATGTGGAAAGAAAATGGCGTTTCCACAAACGTGACTTTTGAGTTTTTATGAGGGTATTATCCAGAAAAACGCTAGAAAACATAAAACATTCTATATACGAAGATAAAACATTATGAAAAACGTGTCTTTTGAGTGATTTAAACTACTTACGTAACAAAACGTTAAAAAACATGCAAAACACCTCTGTACTGATTCTATCAGTACAGAGGTACTGTTGTTAGGAACTAAAATACTGAAAAGAAAGGAAATAATCCTACATAGTAAAAAAAAAAAAAACAAGTTTACCAAAAAACGTGCCCTTAAAGTGTTTAGTACTTATGTACCAAAATGTTTAAACACATGCAAAACGCCGTTTAAGGAGAAAGAGAATAATATAACTAAAAAACAAGTGTTTTTTTTTTACTTCGTTTTGTAAAGGAACGCTAAAATACATGGAAATTACCCTATATGGGAAACGAAAGAGCATAACAAGAAACGTGCTCTGAGTGTTTTTTGAGCGTCTTAGGTACCAAGATGCTAAAAGTAATAAATAGCTCTCTAAATGGAGAAACAGAAGAACATTACGAAAAACGTGTATTTTGAGTGTATTTCACATTGTTAGGTACGAAAACGCCAAATTACATGCAAACCCCCATATATGGGGAAAGGAAAAGACATTTACAAAAAAAGCGTCTGACTGTTTATGATCGTGCGAGGGTAAAGAACAATGAAAAGCAAGTAAATCACCCTATATTGGAAAAGAAGACAATATTAACAAAAGTGTCTCTTTTCAGTGTTTTTGAGTTATTTACGTTCCAAAACGCTGAAATGCATCCAAAAATCCTCTAATGAAGAAAAAGTTTAACTTAATGAAAAACGTGCATTTTGATTGTTTTTTTTTAAGTTTGTTACGTAGAAAAGGCCAAAATGCATCAAAATTATTCTACATGATGAAACGAAGAGATTATGAGAAAAGTTTATTGTGAGAGTTTTTGTACTTTTTAGGCATAAAGAACACTCGATATCGAGCAATAGAACAACGTGTATTTGGAGTGCTTTTTTACATTTACGCCAAAATGCATACAAAGCATCTTATATAGAGAAAGAAAAAGGAAATTTTTATAAACTTGTCTCGAGTGTGGAAAATACCTTATATAAGTAAACGAGAAAAAAATAAAAATACGGGAAACATGAATTATGAGTGTTTTTGAGAATCTTAGATACAAAATCTCCAAAGCGCTTGAATAGCACTCTATACGGAAAAAAAACTACAATATTACCATAAACGTGTATTTTGAGTGTATTTTACATTGTTGGGTGCCATAATGCCAACACACATAAGAGCACACCATATGGGAAAAAAATAAAACATTCATATACATATATTTTGAATTTTTATGAGCGTATTAAGCAGAAAAAAAAGCAAAAAGCATATAAAGCACCCTATATAAGAAAAAAAAAAAAACGAGTCTTTTGAGTGTTTTTCATCTAATTATATAACAAAACGGTAAAAGGCATGAAAACACCGTTTCTGGAAAAAAAATGCTAAAAAAAACAAGTATTTGAAGTGTTTTTGATCTTGTTACGTACAAAAACATCAAAAAGCATAGAAAGTATCTATATGAAGAAACTCCATATGAAGAAACAGAACAACATTACAAAAAAACATATATTTCGAGTGTATTTCACATTGTCAGGTTCTTAAATATCAAAATATATGTAAAGCACCCTATATTATGAAAGAAAATGAGATTTTAAAAAATATGTCTTTGAGTGTTTATAAACGTGCTAGATACTAAAAAGCATCAAAAGCATCCTATATAAGAGAACAAAACAACATTATAAAAAATGTTTCTTTTCAGCTTTTTTTTAGCTACCTACGTAAGTTTTTTTTTTATTGTTTTGAGATTGTTACGTAAAAATAATTTCGAAAACGTATGCAAAGTACTCTATATGAGTAAACAAAAACACATAACAAGAAACGTATATTAGTTTTTTGAACTTCTTTATTACCAAAATCCAAAAATTCCCTATATGGAGAAAAGAAGAACATTAACAAAAACTTGTATTTTGTGTGAATTCCGCAATGAAAGGTGCCAAAACACCCTATGTGTGGAAAAGAAACGAGATTTCCAGGAACGTGTCACTCAAAATACACGTTTACGGTATTGTTCTGTTTCTCCATTTTCTCCTTTTTTTCTCTCTCTCTCTCTCTCTCTCTCTCTCCATATAGAGTGCTATTCATCCGTTTTTTGAGTTTATACATATTAGAGGAAAAAAAAGATAATACTCGTTTCTCGTAATATTTTTTCGTTTCCACACGGCGTTTTGGCGATTTTCTGCGTAACAAGCTCAAAAAAAAAAAGAAGTTTCTTTTGGTAATATGTTTCTGCATAAATAGTATTTGGATGCATTTTAGAGTTTCGCATCGTAAGTATCCCAAAAACACTCTAAATACACGTCTTTGATTTTTTTTATTTCCATATAATGCTCTGGCAAAACAAATCAACACTCTAAATACACGTCTTTGATTTTTTTTATTTCCATATAATGCTCTGGCAATTTTTTTTCTTTTTCAGTTATTTACGTAGGAAAACGCTAAAACGTATCCAAGACAACCTTCATGAAAAAACAGAACTTTTTACAAATAAACTTGCATTTTGATTTTTTTTTTTTTAGATTTTTACGTAGAAAAACGCATTTCACATTCACTATATGAATGTGTATTATCGAGTATTATCATTTTTTTTCCTTTAATATGTATAAACTCAAAAAACGGATGAATAGCACTCTATATGGAGAAAAAAAAAACGGAGAAAATGGAGAAACAGAACAATACCGTAAACGTGTATTTTGAATATATTTTACATTCACTATATAAAGAAAAGAAACAAGATTTCTAGAAACATGTTTGTTGAATATTTAGAGCATCCCATATGGGCGAAATGAAACGAGATTTCCAGAAACGTGTCTTTTGAGTGTTTATGAGCGTGCTAGGCACGAAAACGCTAAAAAGTATTGAAAACACCCTATATGGGAAAACAAAATATTCCCTAAAACGTCACTCTTTATTATTTCCAGTTTCTTATGCAACAAAACGCAAAAACGTATGCAAACCACTTTTTATGATGAAACAGAATAACATTAAAAAAAACAAGTCTTATAACTGATTTCATATTATTGCGTAGAAAACGCAAAAAAAAAAAAAATGCTTGGAAATTTTTTTTTTTTTTGGCTTCTTAGGTATCAAAGCTCTAAAATGCATGACTAGCACTCTATATGGAGAAAGAAAACTATGTAACGAAAAGCATATGTTTTGAGTGTTTTTCACAGTGTTAGGTACCAAAACGTCAAAATGAATGTCTCCTATATGGGGAAACAAAACATTACCAGAAATGTGTCTTTTCAGTGCTTTTTCAGTGTGTAATGCACTAAAATGCTAAAAAGAATTGAATTATCCCAATATGGGAATGCAAAAACACCAAAATGTAAAACGAGTCTTTTGAGTGTTTTTGAACTTCTGACGTACCTAAACGCTATATGCAGGGGAAACACACTTTATGGAGGAACAGTATAACATTACCAAAACAATTATTTTTGAGTGTTTTTGAGCTTGTTACGTAGTAAAAAAATGACATTACGAAGAAAGTGTATTATAGTGTTTTTTTTTTTTTTTTTTTTTTTGCGTTGTTGGTATTATTCGTGAAAATGCGTTAATACCACTCAATATTGAAAAACAAATCAACATATCTAAAAAAAAAACATGTATTTTACGTGTTTTCACAAAATCCATAGAATGCCCCTTATATAGGGAAACAAAGACATTCTAAGAAACCTATGTTTTGTGTATTTTTGTGCATATTAACCACCAAAATGCTAAAAATCATGGAAAGCAGCCTATATGGGAACAGATAACTTTACCAAAAACGTGTATTTTGAGTGTTTTCAGCGTTTTACGTATGAAAACCCTAAAACGCATGCAAAAAAAAAAAAAGAAGCTTTTTAGAGAAACAGATTAACATTAACAATAAGATTTTTTTCGAGCTTGTTATGTACAAATAATGCCAAAAAAAAAAAAGCATACAAATTACCCTATTTTGGTATTGTGAGTGTTTCTGAGATTCTTTAGTACCAAAAGGCTGAAATGCATGAACAGCCAAATGAACGCAAATTAGGTACCAAAAAGGTAAAAGGCATGGAAAGCACCCTATATGTGAATGGGAAACATCCCCAAGAAGGTTTCCTCTCAGTCTTTTTCAGGTCTTTACGTACCAAATGCTCAAACTTATTAAAAACACCTTTGTTACATAAAAAAAACGTCAAAATGAATGGAAAGTAACCTATATAGGGAAACGAAAGCACATAACGAGAAACGTATTAAGAGTGCTTTTGAGTTTCTTAGGTACCAAAAAAAGTTAATACGTTTGAATAGTACTCCAAATGGAGTGCTATTCAAACTTTACCAAAAACGTGTATTATGAGTGCATTTCACATTCTTAGGTACTAAAACGCCAAAATCCGTGCAAATCATCCTGTATGGGGAAAAGAAAAGTTATTTCGAAAAAACGTGACTCTTTAGTGTTTATGAGCGAGTTAGGTACGAAAACGCTAGAAATCATGTACGAGGAAAGAAAACATCTTTACCAAAAATGTGTCTTTTGGGAGTTTTGAGCTATTTACGTAGAAAAAAAAGAATGACTACCAAAAACAAGTGTTTTGAGTGTTTTTTTTTTTTTAGATTATAACATACAAGAACGCAAATATCCATAAAAAGTAACATATACTTTGCGAGAAACATGTATTATGAGTGTTTTTATATTCTTAGGTGCCAAAACACTAAAACGCTTGAATAGCACTCTATAACGTGTTTTTTTTAAGTGTGTTTCACATTGTTAGGTACTAAAATGCCAAAATGCCTGAAAAGCACACTATACGGGGAAAGGATACAAGATTTCCAAAAACGTGTCTTTTAAATGTTTATGGGCATGTTTGGCACCAAAACGTTAAAAAGCATGGAAATATGGTAAATATTTCAAAAAAAAAAGTCTCTTTTCAGTGTATTTCAGCTACTGACGCACCAAAACGATAAAACTCGTGAAAAACAATGACCACATAAAAAAAAATATTATGTTTAACATAATTAGTTATGTTTTTTTATTTTGTTACTTAGTGTAACAAGATTAAAAAGATGTTTTTAATTAGTGTTTTTTATCTTGTTACTTAAAAAAATACCAAAAAAAAAAGCATGAAAAGCACCCTTTATGAGGAAAGAAAACGAAATTTCCAGTCTGTGTATTATTTATGAGCGAGTTAAACACTAAAACGCTAAAAAGTATGGAAGTCTCATTGTATAGAAACAAGAAAAACGAAATTACAAAAAACGTTTCCTTTGTGTGCACCAAAACGCTAAAAACGCATGCAAAACAATATGGAGGAAAAGAATAACATTACCAAAAACAAGTGTTTTGAGTGTTCTTCAGCTTGTTACCTAGAAAACGCCAAAATGAATGCAAAGAACCCTATATTGTGAAACGAAAAGACAATACGACAAAGACACTTTACGAATGTTTTTTCAGCTTCTCAGGCGACAAACCATTAAAACATATGAAAAGCACTCAATACGCAGAAACAGAACAATATTATAAGGAACGTAATTTTCAGTTTATTTGATAATCACCAAAACACCAAAATGCACATAAGGAAGGTAAATGATATACCCAGAAACGTGTCTTTTAAGTGTTTATGAGACTGCTTTTCACATTATTAAGTACTAAAACACCAAAATCCATGGAAATCCCCTATATGGGGAAACAAAATTGAATTCCCAAAAACGCGTTTTTTGTTTTGTTTTTGAGCGTGGTAGTCTCCAAAATCGCTAAAAAGGATGGAAATCGTTCTATATGGTAATAGAAAAAGACAATGAGAAAAACATGTCATTTAAATGTTTATTGAACTTCTTATTTACCAAAACTCTAATACGCATGCAGAACACCCTGTATTGAGAAACAGAATAACATTAACAAAAACAATTATTTTGAGTGTTTTTAAGCTTGTTACACACGAAAAAGCCAAAATCCATGCAAAGCACGATATATCTTGAAACAAAATTACATTAAGAGAAACGTGCCATTTCATTTTTTTTTTTTTTCAGCGTTTTAGGGACCAAAACGATAAACTGTACGGAAAGAACTATATAGTGGAATACAAAACTTAACCAAAAACGTATCTTTTGAGTGTTTTTTTTTTATCTTTTTACGTATCAAAACGCTAAAATGCATGCAAAACACCTTTTATAAAAAAAAGAATAACATTACCATAAACATGTGTTTTTGAGCTTTTTACAAAAACACCAAGATGAAAACAAAGAAAGATATGGGAAACGAAACGATATTACAAGAATTGTGTCATAAGTGTTTCTGAATATCTTAGGTACTAAAATGCTAAAACGCGTATATGCCTCTTAATATAGAGTAACAGAACATCTTTGCGAATAACGTCTGATTATTTTTTTTTTTTTATTATTATTAGGTACTAAAACGCCAGAATGCATGCAAAGTACCTTTATGGGATAATAAAATGGCATTACGATAAACGTGAATTGTGTTTTTGATCTTCTTAGGTACCAAAACTCTACAGAGCGTAAATAGCAGCACTCTAAGCGTGAAAAAAACACAAAAAGGTTTATTTTTAGTGCTTTTCACGTTATTAGGTACTAAAAGACTAGAAAACATGCAAAACACTCTATATGGGTAAACTAAATGACATTACGAGAAGCGTGTCTTTTGAATGTTTTTGAGCGTGTTAGGCACCAAAACGCAAAAAAAAATATGGAAATCACTTTATATGGGAATACATAACCAAAAACGTGTCTTTTCATTGTTTATATATTGTTTATATGAACACGCCAAAAACGCTAGCAAACACCCTATAAGAAGAAACAGAATAACATTATCAAAACCGTGGATTTAGTGTTTTTCAGCTACAAACACAAAAACGCGAAAATCCATGCAAAGAATTGTGATACAAAAACATATTACCAAAAACGTGTATTATAAATGTTACTGACCTCTTTAGGTAACAAAATGCTAAGACGCATAAATATCACTATATATGTACAAACAGAAGAACATTACTAAAAACGTGTTTTGAGTTTTTCTTTTTTTTTACTTTTTTTTAGGTGCGAAAACGCGAAAAATACATGCAACAGTTTATATGAGGAAACAAAAGGATATCACCAGACATGTGTCTTTTCAGCTTTCTCAGCGTTTTATTCACGAAAACGTTAAAATGCATGGAGAAGATCCTATAATGGAAAACATAGCAGCATTATTAAAAACGTGTTTTTTTTATTGTTTTTTTATTTTCTTACATATCAAAACACTCTTTATGGAGAAACAATAATAAAAAAATAAAAAAAAACGTATATTTTCATTGTTTGAGAAATTGTACCGTACGAAAACACTAAAATGCATGCAAAGCCCGCTAAATGGGAAACGAAACGATATTACAAGAAGCGTGTATTATATGTGTTTCTGAGGTTCTTATGTACCAAAACGCTATAAAGCGTGAATAGCAACTTATGTGGAAAAACAGAAAAACATTACCAAAAACGTCTGTTTTATTTTTATTTATTTATTTATTTATTTATTTTTATTTTTTTTTACATTTTTATGTACCAAAATATCAAAATGGAATTAAAGGACTCTATTTTAGGGAAACAAAATAACGTTAACAAACCGCCAAAATGAATGTAAAGCACCCTATATGGGAAACAAAGGATGTTACAAGAATTGTGTCATAAGTGTTTTCGAGCTTAATAGGTACCAAAACTCTAAAACGCGTGAATCGCACTCTGTATGGAGAAAAAGCATATTACCAAAAACGTTTGTCTTGAGCAATTTTTTTACATTGTTAGGTACCAAAACTCCAAAACGCATTCATAGCACTCTATATAGGGAAAGGAAATGACATTACCAGATACGTGTGATTCGAGTGTTTTTAAGCGTGTTGGGCACCAAAACGCTAAAAAAGTATGGAAGTCATTCTGTATGCGAATAAAAAAAATAAAAAAAAATACGAAAAACTTTTTTTTTTGAGAGTTTTGGTACTTCTTACGTAGCAAAACGAAAAAGTTTGTTATGAAAAACACACTTTATAAAAAAGATATAATATCATTACCAAAAACAAGTATTTAGAATGTTTTTTTTCAGCTTTTTACATAGAAAATTGCCGCAAATACAAAATACTCAATATGGAGAAAAAAAGCCATTAAGATTAACGTATTATGAGTGTTCTTCAGCATATTAGATAATATACCTCGAAAACGCGTTGTTACCACTCTATATTTAGAAACAGAACAACATTGCCAATAATCATGGAAATTGAGTGTTTTACACATTGATAGATACCAAACGACAAAATGCATAGGAAAAAGCCATTTATATTAAAAAAAAAAAAAAAAAAAAAAAGGAAACTATATTTCAAAAAACATTACCAATATGAGTATTTTTTTGCTTGATAGACACCAAAACGGGAAATGAAAATGCATTACGAGAAACGTGTACTATGTGTTTTTAAGATTCTTCGGTACCAAAACGCTAAAACTCTTGAAGAGCATTCAATATGCAGAATCAGAATAACAATATAAAAAACGACGATTTTCAGTGTATTTCACATTGTTAGATACGAAAACGCCAAGATGCAGGTAAAGCACCTTATATGGGTAAAAGAATGGACATTACTAGAAATGTGTCTTTTGAGTGTTTATGAGAGTGTTAGGAACGAAAATGCTAAGAAGAAGAAAAAGTATCTTATATATGGAAACAAATCAAGTTTACAAAAAACGTGCTCTTAAAGTGTTTGGTATTTACGTACCAAAACGATAAAACACAAGTAAAACACCGTTTATGGAGAAAAGAATAACATAACTAAAAACAAGCATATTGGGTGCTTTGAACTTCTTACATAAACGAACATCAAAATACATGGAAATTATCCTATATGGGAAACGAAAGAACATTACGAAAAACGTGCATTATGAGTTTTTGAGCGTCTTAGGTACCAAAATGCTAAAAGTAATGAATAGTACTCTTTATGGAGAAACCGAAGAACATTACCAAAAAACGTGTATTTTTAGTGTATTTCAGATTTCAAATTTCACATTTCACATTTCACCAAAACGCCATAATGCATGCAAACCACCCTATATGGGGAAAGAAAAAGAGATTTCTATAAAACTGTCTGAGTGTTTTATGATCGTTCGAGGGTCAAAACAATTAAAAGCAAATTAAGCACCCCATATGGGAAAAGAGAACAATATTACCAAAAACGTCTCTTTTCAGTGTTTTTGTGTCATTTATGTATCAAAACGCTGAAATGTATCCAAAAAACTTCTAATGAACAAAGAGTATAACTTAATGAAAAACGTGTATTTTGATTGTTTTTTAGTGTTACGTAGAAAATGACAAAATGCATCCAAATTACTCTACATGATGAAACGAAAAGACATTATGAGAAAAGTTTGTTGTGAGAGTTTTTGTACTTTTTAAATATCAAAGTGCAAAAACACATGAAAAGCACTCTATATCGATAAATAAAACATTTAAAAAACGTGTATTTGGAGTGTTTTTTTTTTCCATTGTAATGTATCATAACGTCACATTACATATAAAGCACCTTTTATGAAGAAAGGAAAAAAAAAACGAAATTTCCAGAAACTTGTCTTTTGAGTTTTTATGAGCGTTATAGACAGCAAAAAAGTTAAAATGCACTAAAATCACCCTATAAGGGAATACAAAACATTATTACAAAAAAAACAAGTCTTTTGAGTGTTTTGAACTTCTTTCGTACCAAAACGTTAAGACGAATACAAAACACCCTTTGTTAAGAAAGAAAATACAAGTTATTAAAAATAAACATGTATTTAAAGTGTTTTTGAACATGTTACGTACAAAAACACAAAAAAAAAGGATGAAAAATACTCTACATAAAGATCCAAAATGAAATTACCAGAGACGTGCATTACAAGTATTTTGAGTTTCTTAGTCACCAAAACGTTAAAACACATGAATAGCACTTTATATGGAGGAACAGAGCAACCTTGCGATAAACGTCTATTTTGAGTTATTTCATATGGTTAGGTACCAAAGCGCCAAAATGCATGCAATAAACCCTACATGAGGAAAGGCAACAAATTTTCCAGAAACTTGCTTTTTCTTAGTTTTTTTTTTTTTTTTTTTTTTTTTTTAGCGTGTTGTGCATAACGCATAAAAAAAAAACGCATGGAAAGAAAAAAAAAACATGGAAAAAAGTCTCGAGTGTTTTTGAGCTTCATACGTACTAAATCGCTAAAACGCATACAAAATAACCTTTATAGAGGATTAGAATATTACAAAAAAAAAAAAGAGTATTTTGAGTGTTTTTGAGATTATTATTAAAAAAAAAAAATAACGCCAAAAATGCATGCAAAATATCCTATATGGGGAAACGAAAGAGAATTACCAGAGACGCGTATTATGAATGTTATTAAGCATCTTGGGTGCCAAAACTGTAAAATACATGAATATGCATTTTATCTATATGGAAAACCAGAACATTACCGAAAATGTGTATCTTGAGTGTTTTTCACATCGTTAGCAACCAAAACGCAAAAATTCATTCGAAGCCTCCTATAAGGGGAAAGGTTTTCCCCATCCCCATAATTTCCATGCATTTTAGCTTAATAGTGCGTAACACGCTCTAAAACACTCAAATGACACGTTTCTGGAAAATTTGTTCCCTTTCCTAATGTTGGGTTTATTGCATCCATTTTTGGCGTTTTGGTACCTTACAATGTGAAATACATTACCAGAAAAGTGTCTTTTGAGTGTTTTGGAGCACGTTCGGCACAAAAAACTCACCAAAAAGCATGGAATTCACCCTGTTTGGTAATACAAAGCAATATTACGAAAAACGTGTCTGTTGAGCGTCTTTGATCTTCTTACGTGCCAAAACGCTAAAATGCATGCAAAGCACACTGAAAAATTATAAAAAAAGAAGCAATTTGAGTGTTTTTTGAGCTTCTTACTTACAAAAACGTCAAAAAGCATGGAAAATACCTTATATAAGTAAATAAAAAAAAATCCGAGAAATGTGTATTATGAGTGTTTTTAAACATCAAGTACAAAATCTTGAAAGCACTTGAATAGCACTCTATATGGAGAAACAGAACAATATTACCAAAAACGAGTATTTTGAGTGTATTTCACATTGTTGGGTGCCATAACGACAAAATGTATGAGAGCACACTATATGGAAAAAAAAAAAAAGACATCCACAAACATCTATTTTGAGTCTTGATAAACGTATTATGCAGAAAAAGTAAAAAAAAAATAAAAAAAAAATAAATAAAAACATAAAACACCTTATATACGAAAAGAAAAAAAAAGACCAGAAATGTGTCTTGAGTGTGATCTACTTATGTAACAAAACAGTAAAACGCATGAAAAACACTGTTTCTGTAAAAAAAAAACATTAACATTACCAAAAACAAATATTTTAAATGTTTTTGACATGTTATGTACAAAAACGTCAAAAAGCATAGAAAGTATCTATATGAAGGAACTCTATATGAAGAAATAGAACAACATTACCAAAAACATGTATTTGGAGTCTATTTAACATTGTCAAGTTCCAAAATGTCAAAATGTACGTAAAGCTTCCTATATTGGGAAAGAAAAAATAAGATTTAAAAAAATGTGTCTTTTGAATGTTTATCAGTATGCTAGACACAAAAACGTTAAAAAAGCATGAAAAAGCACCCTATATGAGAGAGCAAAAACAACATTACCAAAAAGGTTTCTTTTTAGCTTTTTGAGCTAAGTACGTACGAAACGCTAAAACGCCTGGAAAGTACACTTTATGCAGAAACATGATGATATTACCCCTCCCCAAAAAAAAATTGTTTTGAGCTTGTTGCGTAGAAAACGCAGCAATGCTTGGAAAGTAAACGAAAACACTTAACAAGAAACGTATATTATTACTGTTTTTGAGCTTCTTTATTACCAAAATTCTAAAACCCATAACTCTATATGGAGAAACAGATCAACATTACCAAAAACTTGTATTTTGTGTAAATTCCTCAATGATAGATAGCAAATCCTACATGTTGAAGGGAAACGAGATTTCCAGGAACGCGTCTTATTTGTGTTTATGAGCGTACTAAGCACCAAAACAATGAAAAGTATGAAAAACACCCTATGTGAGAAAACAAAACATTACCAAAAACGTCTCTTTTCAGAGTTTTTGAACTGTTTACGTACCAAAACTTTAAAACTAATGCAAAACACCTTTTATGAAGAAACAGAAAGACATTACGCAAAAGAAATATTTTGAGTGTTTCGGATCTTCTTAGGTACTTTCCATACATTTTGGCTTAAGAAAACGCCAGAATGTATGGAGAAACGAAAATACACTACGAAAAACATGTATTATGAGTATTTTTGAACTTCTTAGGAATCAAAACGCTAAAACGTATGAATAGCTCTCTATATGGAGAAACAGAATATTACAAGAAAAAAAAAAAATTTGTGTTTCCACGTTATTAGGTGCAAAAAGGCCAAAATGCATGCAAATCCTACTTTATGGGAAAACGAAGAGACATTGTAAGAAATTTGTCTTTTGAGTGTTTTTGAGAATCTTAAGCACAAAAAGCTAAAAAGCATGGAATTTACCCTATAATTTACCCAAAACAATATTACGAAAAAAATTGTCTTTTTTTTCACTGTTTTTTTAAATTCTTATGTAACAAAACGCTAAATGGCATACAAAACACACTTAATGGAAAAATACAATAACATTATCAAAAACAATTATTTTTAGAGTTTTAACTTATTACGTACAAAATCGCTAAAATGCATGCGAAGTACCCTATATGGGGAAACAAAAAAGACATTACGAGAAACAAGGATTACTCGTATGAGAGTTTTTGAGCTTCTTTGGTAACAAAACGCTAAAAGACATGAATAGTATGCTATACTGGGAAACAGAACCACATAACACAAAACGTGTATTTTCAGTATATTTAACGTTGTTAGGTATAAAAATGCAAAATAAATATATGCAAAGCACCATCTATGTGGAAAGGAAACTAGATTTCAAGAAACTAGTCTTTTGAGTGTTTATGAGCGTGTAAGGCACCAAAACGCTAAATAGCATCTAAAGCACCCCATTTGGAAAAGAAAAAAAAAAATTGTGATTTTTCAGTGTTTTGAACTACTCACGTACCAAACCGGTAAAGCGCATGCAAAATACCCTATATGGAGTAAGACAATAAACAGGTATTTTGTGTTTTTCAGGTTGTTATGTACAAAAAGACATCATAAAAACGTGCATTATGAGTGTTTCTGATCTTCCTAGGTACTAAAACACGAAAACGCATGAGAAGCAGTTTATATATAAGAAAAATAAAAAATGAAAGAAAACAGAACATCACAAGAACCGTGTATTTTAAGAGTATTTCACTATGTGAGATAACAAAATGCCAAAATGCATGCAAAGCATCCTAAATTGGGTCAGAAAACGAGATATAAAAAAAAATGTATCTTTTGAGTGTTAATGAGCGTGTTGGGCACCAAAATGCTGAAAAACATAGAAAACACTCAATAAATGTAAAAAAAATGTCTTTTAATTGTTTTTTTTTTTTTTTTATCGCATTACATACCAAAATGCTGAATATTATTACTGCATAGAAAATACACTAGATGGGGCAACGAACACATATAAGAAACGTGTATTAAGAGTGTTTTAGAGCTTCTTAGGTATCAAAAATGCTAAAACGCATGAATAACACTCTATAAGAAGAAACAGAACATGAACAAAAACGTGTACTTTGAGTGTTTTTCACATTATTAGATACCAAAATGCCAAAATGCATGCAACATCTACTATATGAGGAAACAAAACGACATTACCAGATGTGTCTTTTGATTGTTTATGAGCGTGTTAGGCATCTAAAAGCTATAAAACATTAAGTTCACCCTATATGGTAATAGAAAACAAGTTTAAAGGATTAACTTTTAAGTGTTTTGAACTTCATACATAACAAAAACGCTAAAACGCATGTAAAACACACTTTATATAAAAACATAATAACAGTAAAAAGAAATATTTTCGAGTGATTCTGAGATTGTTTTAGAAAACTCCAAAATACATAAAAAATTACACCATAATTACGTCATAATGTATGCAGTCCCCTATATGAGGACACAAAAAGACATTTCGAAAGCGTATATTATGAGTGTTTTTGAGCTTTTTGGGTATCATATCACTAAAATGCATGAAAAAGAATTCTATATATAAGAAAACATTACATAAAACGTGTAATTTGAGTGTGTTTTACTTTGGTAGTACTTAAACTTGAAAATAACTCCAAACAGAAAAATAAAAAAAATAAATAAATAAAAATCCTCTTCCAGGAGAAACACAATAACATTATCAAAATCAAGTATTTAACGTGTATTTGAGTGTCCAAAAACACCAAAATGCATTGAGAGTATATTTCTAAACAAAATGACTACGAGAAACATGTAATAGGAGTGTTTTTTGAGCTTCTTAGATACAAATACCCTAAAACTTATGAATAGCATTCTATACGGAGAAACAGAACAACATTAACAAAAAAAAGGTGTATTTTTAATGTCTATTACATAGGTACTATAACTTGAAAATGCCTGAAAAGCCTCTAAAAGGGGAAACGAAACGAAATGACCAGAAACGTGTCTTTTATTTATTTTTTTTTTATTCTTTGCCTCTTAGGCACTAAAACACTAAATAGCCTGGAAATCAATCTTTATGGGAAAAAAAATAATAATACAAAAAATCATCTGAGTGTTTTAAACTTTTTACATAGCAAAGCGCTAAAACGTACTCTATGAGGGAAAACGGAAAGACATTACGAGAAACTTATATTATTTTTTATTTTTTATTTTTTGTTTTACGTTCTTAGGTACCAAAAACAACATAATAAGTGTTAATATCACTGCATGTGGGGAAACAGAACAACATTAACAAAAATGTGCATTTTGAGTGTTCTTACCTAAAACGCTAAAATGCCGGCAAAGCCTTTCATACAAGGAAACGAAACGGCCTTACAAGAGACATGTTTTTTAAATGTATTAGAACGCATTAAGCAT